>NC_079197.1:10746866-10804366 GCF_029499605.1 Hyla sarda | reverse complement strand
TATCCCATAGGGACCTATAACACTGCACACACTGATCTTTATCATTGATCATTGTTATCCCATAGGGACCTATAACACTGCACACACTGATCATTGTTATCCCATAGGGACCTATAACACTGCACACACTGATCATTGTTATCCCATAGGGACCTATAACACTGCACACACTGATCATTGTTATCCCATAGGGACCTATAACACTGCACACACTGATCTTTATCATTGATCATTGTTATCCCATAGGGACCTATAACACTGCACACACTGATCATTGTTATCCCATAGGGACCTATAACACTGCACACACTGATCATTGTTATCCCATAGGGACCTATAACACTGCACACACTGATCATTGTTATCCCATAGGGACCTATAACACGGCACACACTGATCTTTTACATTGATCATTGGTTTCTCATAGGAAACCATTGGTCAATGATTCTGCCGCTTGACTGCTCATGCCTGGATCTCGGGTACTGAGCAGTCATTCGGCAATCGGGCAGCATGGAGGCAGGTAGGGACCCTCTGGCTGTTCGGGATGCCGCAATTTAATCGCGGTGATCCCGAACAGCTCCCTGAGCTAACCGGCATTAATTTACTTTCACTTTTGACGCGGCGTTCAACTTTGACCGCTGCGTCTAAAGGGTTATTAGCGCACGGCACCGCGATCAGTGCTGCGCGCTATTAGCCATGGGTCCCGTTGCCGTGGCCTCGTGTTAGAGAATGGGAGCCGACCCATGACCTACATGTAGGTCATGGGTTGGGAAAGGGTTAACTACCAGTGTTTTCCCAAACAGGATGCCTGCAGCTGTTGCAAAACTACAACTCCCAGCATGCCCGGACAGCCGTTGGCTGTCCGGGCATGCTGGGAGTTGTAGTTTTGCAACAGCTGGATGCATCCTGATTGGGAAAACGCGGACTTGGCACAGTACTACCCGCATTGTCTTGGCTCTAAGGCAGCAGGACTTGGAACGGCTACAGGACGATGCAGCTCCTGCAGAGAAGACTCATCTTGCCGCCGTCTGTACCGCCATCTGCTCCGTGTTACCGGACACATTCAGTCCTTCTATCCGGAGCGTCTCTTGTTCTGGTACAGTGTGTGCGCTTCCTGCTCGGCCGCCTCTTTCTCCTTCGTGCAGGGTCAGGAGCGGCTGTTACCGCTGCAGTTTTGGTGCCATAGTTGCCCAGGCTTTAAAAAAGATCACGGCGCTGCTGCATCCTATAAGGCTGGGTTCACACCACGTCTTTCAAATACGGTAACCGTATACGGTTTTCCGCAAAAAAAAAACGTATACAACCGTATCCGAAACCGAATGCATTGTAAACCGTATTCCAAATGTTGTGTACGGTTGCATCCGTTTTGCCTCGGATACGGTTTTGCCGATTTTTTTTTCAACCGTAGGCAAAAACGCTGTCGACCACGTTTTTGCCTCCGATTGGAAAACCTTATGCGAACCGTATGCGGTTCTTTTAACATTGTTGTCTATGAGAACCGTACACAGAATTTCAGAATATGGTTGCACACGGTTTTTCTAATCCGTTTTTTGGAGTTGACACATGCGCAGATGTGAATTTCAATAGAACAATAGTAACTTTATTAAATTGCTGGAAAACTAAAACAAAATAGCAAAACCGTTGGGGAAAAACTGATTCAAACGGATAGAACCGTACGGGGAAAAACCGTATACGTTTTAATTTGGAGTCATACGGTTGCATACGGTTTTGCCATACGTTTTTTTAGCGGAAAACCGTATACGGTAACCGTATTTGAAAAACGTGGTGTGAACCCAGCCTTACACCGACTTCATTGTATCAGAAAGCAAGTAGCTAGAAAGTCTTCTCATACAGTGCCGACGGTATAAAGTGGGGATCACCCTGAATGGAAGACAAGTGCACGTGAGAAATCACTCTGGGGGACTTGGATATTCCAGCTTTGTTCTGATACTGTTGCAGGGCATTATGGGGCTTGTAGTTCCAATAAGGAACCATATGAACATGGATGAGACAATATGTTGGAGGGTCACAGATGCACATAAGGTGCACAGAAGGGGCGACTCGGCGGCAATGTGCAGACTCCAGCCCATTGCAGGAAGAGACAGTAGATCTGCTGCTCACTCATTCTGACATCCACTGCTCGCGTATCTGAGGTAAGCTCTGAGCTCACCATCCATCCATTCACTCCCTCCTTGAGTCTGCTGTGCTGGGTCTCTTCATCCAATCACTACAGGCTGCTCTGTAACCCCCTCCTCTCAATCTGATAGGACAGGAGTGAGCACAGAGGAGTAAATCTCTCCCTCACTTCCTGCACTTTGTCCTGGCTGAAGCACATGTATGGACAAAGATGATGCTGCAGCTGGACAGGAGTTTGTTCTGGGTGTAATGGGGACCCCTAGTGTTTTTATTTATTATAATTTTTTTTTTTTTTAAGACTTCATTTCTTTAATAAGAAAATACAAATTTTCTTATGAAGTAGATTAGAAGGGTTAATGTTTTGCCAAGATGTACAACATATAAAGAGTTTTTCATTTTTGACGGTGCCAGTTTAAAGGGGTATTCCAGCCAAAGATATCTAATCCCTTATCCACAGGATAGGTGATAAAGTTGTCTGTCCGTGCAGCGCTCTTATTCTGTCGCGTCTCCAGTCCCGGAAACAGAGTTTCCGAAACTACAGCGGCCCCACATAGGATGCGAATGCTGCACGGAGATTGCCGGGGGGGGGGGGGGGGGAATAGTAATCCATCCCAATGTTTAGTGAATTGTTGGGTATATTGTCGGCCATGTTTTTGAAGCCACATCTCAAATTGTATGTAGGACTTTATGACATTCTCCTTACAATGGCACCTTCTACAAATGCCACCTTGTACACTTTTACTGGTGCGAGGTGCATTAAAGGGGTATTCCAGGAAAAAACTTTTTTTTTTAATATATCAACTGGCTCCAGAAAGTTAAACAGATTTGTAAATTACTTCTATTAAAAAATCTTAATCCTTTCAGTACTTATGAGCTTCTGAAGTTAAGGTTGTTCTCTTCTGTCTAAGTGCTCTCTGATGACACGTGTCTCGGGAACCTCCCAGTTTAGAAGAGGTTTGCTATGGGGATTTGCTTCTAAACTGGGCGGTTCCCGAGACACGAGTCATCAGAGAGGACTTAGACAGAAAAGAACAACCTTAACTTCAGAAGCTCATAAGTACTGAAAGGATTAAGATTTTTTTTTATAGAAGTAATTTGCAAATCTGTTTAACTTTCTGGAGCTAGTTGATGTATAAAAAAAAGTTTTTTCCTGGAATACCCCTTTAATGCTGGAGAGGGGATGGTAGTCAACTAACATGATGGGGGAGATTTATGAATTTTTATTTTTTTATTGGTCGAATTTATTATTAAATTATTATTTATTATTATTATTATTATATATTTTATTACTTACCGTATTTTTTATTAATTATACACCTACCTAGATATATATATTGTAATTTATATCATTTAGGTTAGTCATTTTAATTTTTTTTCACTTACAATATAGTGATTTCTGAAGACTTATGTAGGTCACTTTACATGTGTTGGTCATTATTTTATTATTTTGTGATTTTTAGTTTTGATGAACTTGAGCATAATTTATCACACATGGTGAAACTAGGTCATAAATGATGCGCATGTCCAGAAAAAAACAAAACTTGTAACAAGTGACCTGAAAAATGACATAAATCGCCCCCGATGTGCGTTGTCTCAATCTTTTTTTTGCTTTTTCTCCGCAGGTTGGTCCCGGCATAGTCTTCCTGTATTTCGAGCACTCCTTCCTGGGCAGAGGGATCATCCTGCACTGTGTGACCCCCGTGGAGCCTCTGCTGCAGAAAGTATCTCACAGTATCTACTACCAGAAGAGTCTCCCGGCCATCATCCCCAAGTTCATTCTGAAGGCTGAGTGCATCCAAGTAGGTGACATGGCGGGAGGGGTTAATGGCCTGCGTCATTGCTAAAGAGCAGGCAAAGTGCCCGGTGCCTGACAGTCTACATGGCTCTTGGTGAAGGTTGTACCACTCACCCAGACCAAAATCTAGAGATGAGCGAACTTACAGTAAATTCGATTCGTCACGAACTTCTCGGCTCGGCAGTTGATGACTTTTCTTGCGTAAATTAGTTCAGCTTTCAGGTGCTCCGGTGGGCTGGAAAAGGTGGATACAGTCCTAGGAGACTATTTCCTAGGACTGTATCCACCTTTTCCAGCCCACGGGAGCACCTGAAAGCTGAACTAATTTATGCAGGATAAGTCATCAACTGCCGAGCCGAGAAGTTCGTGACGAATCGAATTTACTGTAAGTTCGCTCATCTCTACCAAAATCAGTTTCCTGACCAGACTGCCTTCAGCTGTTGCAAAACTACAACTCCCAGCATGCCCAGACAGCCGTTGGCTGTCTGGGCATGCTGGGAGTTGTAGTTTGGCAACAGCTGAAGGCACCCTATTGGGGAAACTCTGTCCTTCCTAAGTCCGTACCATGCCTATAACCGCATTTGTCTCCGTTTTTCAGTTTGAGCGTGACGTGATGATCTGGAACAACAAGAAGTACATTTCCAAGCCGCTTCTGGTAAAGGAGGACTCCGCCATCGGGAAACATCGCCGCTGGTATTCCCAGTTCTACAGCAACAACAGCCCCAAACTTACTTTCCAAGAGGATGGCCTGGAATGGTGAAGAGGATTGTACTAAAACCCCCCAAAAAATTCCTTACCGTCCTTTTTAGCGTCTTATCAAATATTTATTGACTTGATAAAAGACTGATACATGCGATATGTAAACCACCACTAGGTGGAGCACTAGAGCCTGATGAGCGGACGCAGTATTGCAACCCTTGGTTTGCGGTCACTTTCACGGTGTTAACAAAGTGGCTGATTTGGAGTTTCTTCCGATTTCCATTTAAAGGGGTCCAGGTGTAGAAAAACGGAGCTAATTTCTTCCATAAAACAGCACCACCCTTGCCCTAAGGATGTGTGTGGTATTGCAGCTCAGTTTCAGTCAAGTAAATGGAGTCAAGTTGTAATACCACACACAACCTGAGGACAGGGGTAGCGCTTTTTTTTTTCTTTTCCTGGATAAATCCTTTTTAAAGTGCCTTGTATTATGTCAATCTATGAACACTGTGACCCATGTTTTTCCTTCATTATTACTATAATGTGCTAAAGGGGACCCTCCTCCTCCTGTACTGGGGTCTGCAATGTTTTTTTTTTTTGGTACCACCGGGTCTTAGATCATCATCAAGTCGTTGTTGCTGGATGTAAGGGTAACGGACACTACCCTGCGGCCAAAAAAAAGCTTGCTTTAGACTAAAAACTTCATGTAGAGGGTGGAACCTGTAGGCCACACCCCCGAGGAGCTGTACTAATGCAGTATGACTGTACCAATAAGCCTGTGCCTTTTTTTGCATTGGATTTTTTTTTAGTTCATTAAGGGTTAAACTGTGCCAGGAATCATGGGATATGTGCCTTGTCATATTTTTTTAATGTTTTTTTTTGTAAATATTTATATTTTTTCGTGGACATTTTGTACTGTGAGTTCTATGTATGACTATATGTATGTGGCTATATGCTGTGTATATACATATAGACTCTCTAGGCCGGAGTCAGGTGACACTTATGGGTTGGAGGGTGACGGGAGGAGGTCGGGGATGATCTGATAAGGCCGGACTCTACCTCCCAAGCTCGTGCCAGGTGTTTGCTCGGAGTCGGAGGACCTTTGTCCTGGTAGTTGTATCTCTGTGTGTACATAAATGTCGTCAGCCGGGGGTCATGTGACTGAAGACTTCCTCCTGTAACGTTCGCTACTTCTTCCTCTTTATCTTGTATCTGGCTCCGGAACACAACACCCAATAAAGATGTTTATTTTAAGCTGGTGCCTTTTTTATGTGCACATCCGGATAAAATCCTATAAACGCCGCAGCTTTGTATCTATTTTACTTTTGGGTTCACTTAATTTTTGGGAAAAGGCTGCGGCCTGCTTCTGTGTCGGGTGGTTCTCTTCTAGCGTGCCCTTATGGCTGCAGCCTACTCCTAGCTGGCGCATGTAGGCCGTGGTCTGATTCAGGTTGGGAATTATGGTGCCGAATTATGGTGGGAATTATGGTAGACTTGGATCAGTGGGCTTCTAGCTGCGGCCCTCCAGATGTTGCAAAACTACCACTCCCAGCATGCCCGGACAGCCGTTGGCTGTCCGGGCATGCTGGGAATGGTAGTTTTGCAACATCTGGAGGGCCGTAGTTTGGAGACCACTGACCTTACATGATGGCTCACTCCTACCACCACTAAAGGGGTTTAGTCCTTGTGACTCGAGATGAGCGAACTTACAGTAAATTCAATTCGTCACAAACTTCTCGGCTCCACAGTTGATGACTTATCCTGCATAAATGAGTTCAGCCTTCAGGTGCTCCGGTGGGCTGGAAAAGGTGGATACATTTCTAGGAAAGTCTCCTAGGATTGTATCCACCTTTTCCAGCCCACGGGAGCACCTGAAAGCTGAACTAATTTATGCAGGAAAAGTCATCAACTGCCGAGCCGAGAAGTTTGTGACGAATCGAATTTACTGTAAGTTCGCTCATCTCTACTTGTGACCTGACACTGTAGTTCCCTATGCTCCAAAACATGAACCCTGGATGTTGGTTTGCTGTTTTAAAGGGGTGCACTTTATTTAAAAAAAAGTCTGGTGCCAGCAAGTTAAACAGATTGTAAATTACTTCTATAAAAATTATTTTTTTTTTAAATCTTAATCCTTCCAGTACTTATCAGCTGCTGTATACTCCACAGGAAGTTCTTTTCTTTTAGAATTTCCTTTCTGTCTGACCACAGTGCTCTCTGCTGACACTTCTGTCCATTTTACGAACAGTCCAGAGCAGGAGAGGTTTGCTATGGGGATTTGCTTGTACTCTGGACAGTTACTGACATGGACAGAGGTGTCAGCAAAGAGCACTGTGGTCAGACAGAAAGCTAATTAAAAAAAGAAAAGAACTTCCTGTGAATCACACAGCAGATAAGTACTGGAAGGATTTTTTTATTTAAATAAAGTAATTTACAAATCTAACTTTTTGGCACCAGTTGATTTAAAAATATACCCTGGAGTACCCCTTTAAGTTGCTTTCACTTTCTGTTATGGAGTGAAGAGGCTTTAAAAAAAAAAAATAATAATAAAAATCTAAAGGAAAGTGTATTCCACTAATGTAATAAAACTGTGTGCAATAAAAAAAAAGTATAGGCATTAGCAGATGAAATAAAAGGGGTCCTCTGAAGGGGAATTTTTTTTTAATTTTTTTTTTCAAAATCAACTGGTGCCAGAAAATTTATACAGATTTGTAAATTACTTCTATATAAAAATGTTAACCCTTCCAGTACTTATCAGCTGCTGTATACTACAGAGGAAGTTGTGTAGTTCTTTTATCTTACCACAGTGCTCTCTGCTGCCACCTCTGTCTAATTCAGGAACTGTCCAGAGCAGGAGAGGTTTGCTATGCTACTGTTCTGAGCTATGGTGTTAATTTCTATATCTGTTATAACTTACCGGAATGATCATGTTAAACGGGATTTGCTCCTTTTCTGGACAGTTCCTGACACAGTTTTAGGTGAGAACGATCAGGTCAGGCTTGGGGAAGGTTGAAAGTTAAAAGGGGTACTCCGGTCCTGAGACATCTTATTCCAAGGATAGGGCATAAGATGTCTCACCGCGGGGTCCTGACGCTGGGGACCCCCCCCCCCCAATCTTGTATTTCCATCCGCAGTGCCAGCTCACAAACAGCCGGGTGGCGACCACGGGGCTGGAGTATCGTGACGTCACCCCCTGCCCCTCTAGACTTGCATGGCTGGGGGGGGGGGGTGACATCACGAGACTCCGGCCCCGTGGTCTCCACCCGGCTGTTTGTGAGCTGGCACTGCGGATGGAAATACAAGATTGGGGGGGGGTCCCCAGCGTCAGGACCCCGCGGTGAGACATCTTATGCCCTATCCTTGGAATAAGATGTCTCAGGACCGGAGTACCCCTTTAGGAAATGCAGCGCAAAACTTTTACCTTCCCTTGTGTCCGGGCTACTAAAACAACAAAAAACAGAAAACAACCCTTTAACTCTTCTTCCTATTGGCGTCCCGATCCTCTGGCGCTGCTCGGCTTCTTAGGCTCGGAACGTCACACAGTGTAGCGCCTGCTGTCCGGGCTCCTTACATAACAATGCGCTCAGATAAACGTTTTGTGCCGCAATTCTCTAAGTGGTTCGAGTCTACAAGCTGAGAGTTCACATAAGAAATCCTGGGAGACATCAGGGACCGGTCTTTACGTGAACGTTTTATTCACCTGGGTCAGAAGATCCATGGTTTCGGGGCTGGAACAGTTGGAAACTCCTCCACATGAAGGAACACCAAAAGGTTCTAGCATCCTCCTCAACAGGACAGAGGGTTCTAAGTCCCTAAGACCTGCAGCCCGATCCATGGTCCTAATATTGCTCTGTGGTTCAAATCAGGGTGGGAGGAGGAGTAGACTGTGCTCTAGACCCTTTAGGGTACGTTCCCACAGGGCGTATACGCAGCGTATTTGACTCTGCGCAAAATGTATGGCAGCAGCGGGAAATACGCTGCGTATCCCTTGTTCACTATACACACAGGGCTTTCCGGCGGCAGCCCTGTGTGTGTAGTGAGTTTTGGAGGCGGGACCGTGTGCCGGCGTATCTGTGACGCGCGGCTCCGCCTCCAAAACTCACTACACACATAGGGCTGCCGCCGGAAAGCCCTGTGTGTATAGTGAGCAAGGGATACGCAGCGTATTTCCCGCTGCTGCCATACATTTTGCGCTGCGTATACGCCCTGTGGGAACGCACCCTAAAAGGGGTACTGCACTGGAAAACTTTTTTTTGTAGATCAACTCACGCCAGATAGTTAAACAGATTTGTAATTTACTTCTAGTTAATCTTAACCCTTCTAGTACTTATTAGCTGCTGTATGTTCCAGAGGAAGTTTTTTTTTTTTAACCTACTTTGTCTGACCACAGTGCTCTCTGCTGACACCTCTGTCCATTTTAGGAACTGTCCAGAGTAGGAGCAAATCCTCATAGCAAACCTATCCTGCTCTGGACAGTTCCTAAAATGGACAAAGGTGTCAGCAGAGAGCACTGTGGACAGACAAAGGAAATTCAAAAAGAAAATAACTTCCTCTGTAGTATAAAGCAGCTCGTAAGTACTGAAAGAATTAAGAGGTTTTAATAGAGGTAATTTACAAATCTGTTTAACTTTCTGGCACCATTTGATTAAAAAAAAAAAAAAAAAAAAGCCACCGGAGTGCCCCTTTAACAGCAGCTCAACTAAGCTGACTGCTAGAGATGAGTATTTAGAGAGGAATTTACAGTAAATTTCATTTGTCACGAACTTCTCCGCTCGGCAGTTGATGACTTATCCTGCATAAATTAGTTCAGCTTTCAGGTGCTCCGGTGGGCTGGAAAAGGTGGATACAGTCCTAGGAGACTCTGACTGCCCCTGGGTTATCCAGGAATAGATAAACAGAGCTCGTTTATTTAAAAAAAAAATAAACCTCTGTCTCCAGGTGGTGTGTGGTTTAACAACTTGGCTCCATCCACTTCAATGGAACTGAGCTGCATAACCACACCCAATCTGGAGACAGACAGGGAATGTTTTTTTTAAAGAAATTCGCTCTTTAAAAAAATAATTCTTGGATAACCCCTTTAATATACAAAGGTGGAGATTTATCAAAACCCGTCCAGAGGAAAAGTTGCTGAGTTTGCCTTAGCAACCAATCAGATCGCTTCTTTCATTTTTAACAAGGCCTCTGTAAAGTGAAAGAAGTGATCTGATTGGTTGCTATGGGCAACTCAAATTTTTTCCTCTGGACAGATTTTGAAAAATCTCCCACAAAGTCTACAATCCTAAAAAAAAACAAAAGCATTCTTGCCCAAATTAGTTGGGTTCATTTATGGGTCGCCATCTTGATTCCTTCTTCCCCTCGGATATGGTTTCTAATACCGCCTCCATTTCTCATGATACCTCTGCCTTTACAGAGCAGGAAGGAGCAGTGTCTTATTATTACACTTACTCCTAAGTACAGCAAAAAATATCAGTGACGTAGAATGTCTGTCCCCTAATTTACGCGGCAGAGTCTCCCTGCAGAACTATGAGATGCAGCTTCAGCCTGTCTCCTTGTCATTGATTTCTCCCTTTCAGCTTTTACACATAGAAGAGAAATGTCAGGACAGGACCATGTGGAAGATATGCAAGAGATGTACATTGCAGAGTACAGTGACCCCCCCCCCCCAACCTACGATCATTTCAACATACAATCACTCTGAGGCCATCGCATGATGCTTTTGTATGTCGGGGCCATCACATAAACGGCTATCCGGCAGTGCAGACTGCTTCAGCTGCCACCGGATAGCCGTTTACGGTGCCCCGTGTGGTCCGCTGACGATCACTTACCTGTCCTCAGGGCTCCGGCGCGTCCTCTTCGGGATCCCCTGCATCGTCTGCATCACGTCGCCGTGCATGCCGTCCCGTCATCCAATAGGAGCGGCGTGCGTAGGGACGTGATGGCGGCAACGGAGCACGAAGATGCCGGGGAAGCAGAGGCCTTGCCGGAGCGTCGGGGACATCCAGGACAGCGGTGACACGAGAGTACAACTTCCTCTACCAGTGGTCTTCAACCTGCGGACCTCCAGATGTTGCAAAACTACAACTCCCAGCATGCCCGGACAGCCGTTGGCTGTCCGGGCATGCTGGGAGTTGTAGTTTTACAACATCTGGAGGTCCGCGGGTTGTAGACCACTGTCCTATACTTTACATTGCACGGATCCCTCAACATACGATGGTTTCAACAAACGATGGTCCGTTTGGAACGGATTACCATCGTATGTTGAGGGACCACTGTAGTTTTATAACACCCCCTCATCCACAATTAAGACCTCCCAAAAAAAACAAACAAAAAACGGCCACTAAACATATATATTTTTTTTTAACTCAATTTTATTGTAAAACCATAAATACATCACAGACAAAGTCATCAAGCAACTGGGTCGTCCTCACAGTTACAATATGTCTTCTGTCTTGGCATCAGAAAATATTTGTTGCATTAACAAGTAATCAGATTTCCGAGCGATCGCCGTCTGATCCCGGATCGCCATCGCCACCCCTCCCCCCCACCCCCTCTCCTCTGGCATCGGCTGGGAACCTATACAAGGAATATTTCTACTGAACCGCTGACAGCAACAAACTGGTAAAACAGCAAAACCGTTCAGTTTGTATATAGATACTTATAGAATTCTTCTTCTTTATATATATATTTATATGTATAGAACTTTGTCAAATGTCCATATATTTATAAAAAAAAAAAAAAATACACGAAAACAACCGAGGAGGCGTCACATCCAAGCGGAAACACAAAAAGCCTTAAACCGTACGGCGTCTTTGTATTTGCTTGTAAACCTGCAGAGTACGGATGTGAAGGAGCTTTAGTAAAGAACAGTGCGGCCCAAGAGAAAAGGAGGGAGGTTTTTTTTAATTAATTTATTTTTTAACAATGGATTGTGATCATCTTTAACCAGTTTATTGTTTTTTAGTCACTGCGGACAGTGCCAGATTTTCGAGATAAATAAGGAGGAAATTATAGGTCATACAATCTGAGTATCATACAACACTATATAAGAATTGCCCACAAAATCCTTTGATTTTTAAAAATGTAATAACACTTGTCCCAACATGTTTTCCCCCTAAAGATTGCAGGGTTCATCAGGGGACACGAGACAGGATAATGTGTAACCTAGAGCAATAGATATCATGGAATAGTAGGATGATAAAAATATAAAGATCCAATATTGCAATCTTGTTTTGTACGGGTACACAATATCCCGTCTCGTGTCCCCTGATGAACCCCGCCAACTTTAGACGGGGAAACATGTTGGGACAGAAATTACTTTTTAGGGCCACAATTTGGGGGGCAATCCTTAAATATTGGTGTATGATACTCCGAGCTTTGAAGACAATCAGGATCTACGATTATTAATTGTAGCTCTATTCATTTTTTTTTTTTTTTTTAATATTTTTGGTTGATCTATTATCTATCAGTGTTTCCCAACCAGTGTGCTTCCACCTGTTGCAAGACTACAACTCCCAGCATGCCTGGGAATTGTAGTTTTGCAACAGCTGCAGGCACACTAGTTGAATTAAAGGCTATGAATTAAAGGTTAATTAAAAGGTTTTACATTTTTTTATGGAGTTCTCTTAGTCCTGTGAGAGGGTCTTTAATTGCATAAAGTGCATATATATATATATATGTATGTATACATTTTTTTAACTATATCAAAAAAAATGTAATTCCTCCCTAATGCTTACCTCATGGCGGCACATATTAAAAAAACTAAAAAGAAAAAATTTGAATAAAAAAAAAAATCCTCTTAAAAAAAAATCTAAGAAAACATACTAGAAGCCTACACCTTGAGTAGTGCAGTATTGCTTGTGTGTGCACCAAAAAAATTAAAATTAAAAAAAAATTAAAAAAATTAAAATCTCATTAGTAAAACCGAAGTGATCTGACTGGAATACAGTCCCCGGAGCCAACGTACGGTATGTCGTGACCATCGGCCACGCTCAGGGCAAACGTCATCTGTAGAAAAATACTGTGTTACTAAAAAAGTATAAATGAACACACACTACCGGGTATTAGGAAATATTAAACACCAAACGGAAAATGACTAAGAAAAATATCGGTTAATACCTGTAGAAAACCCGAAAAGCCTAAAAAATTCTATTGTGTGGTTCTTGGTTTGTGTCTGGACTCTTGGCGAGCCGCGGAGTGAACAGGTGGTATTGCCATTAACTTTCTATTTTTATTTATTTATTTATTTTTTAACAACTTTTATTTTTTTTCATTTTCTTCTTCTTCTTCCTCACTTCGTCCTTGAGAAATTCCTTCACATTAATATTAATTTTATTTTATTTTTTTTTTACATTTGGATAAAATTTACAAGACAAAAGTAAAAAAATAAATTTTTTTTCTCTTTTTTTTTTTTAATGTTTCGTCTTCGTCACACGCACCTTTCTCCATAATGAACTCCCCCCCCCCCCCCCAAATCTTACTTTAATCTTAACACAGTGCAAAGTCAACACATCGCCCCTGGGGAAATTGCTCAAGACGAGAAAAAAAAATAACAATTTCAGCCAGTACTCATACGCGTTTCGCCGTACAGTTATCATCATGAATAAAGACTATATACAGAGTCATGGAAAAATGTTTCATTTTGTGTATATATATATATATATATATATATATATATATATATACATACATACATACGCACACACACGCGCGCGCATTCACACACACCAGATGGGAGGTAAGGATTATTCTAGCAAGCAAAAGGAGATTTCAAAAATTTTAAATTAATTTCAGAAAATTTGGTTGCAAACATAATAAAATAAAATTCAAAAAACACACTGTAGCTATATAAAAAAAATTATATATATATAAAAGGGGGGATGGGTCAGTGTATTGTCATGAGATAGACACGTTAGTCTGCACCCTGGTTATCTGAAAGCGTAGAAAATTTGGTTAATTTTCAAGTTAAAGCTCACCAGTAGATTCACATGAAATTTGAAGAATTTTTTTGGCCTCCCCTTTTTACAGGTCACCTCAGTCCAGTGCTGTCACGTATCAGCTGCCTCACCCAGAGAGAAGGCGGCCGCCATGCGGGATGTCCGTCCGTATCTCAGTAAGACTGAGGGGGTAGTGGCCAGCGTTCGGAACATATAGTTCTGAACACTGTGGGGGTCGGCCACGCCCCCTCAATGCAAGTCTATGGGAGGGGGCGTGGCGGCCGCCACGCCCCCTCCCATAGACTTGCATTGAGGGGGCATGGCCGACCCCCGCAGTGTGCACAAAGCATTCGGAACGAAATTTTCTGAACGCTGGCCAGTGGAGTACCCCTTTAAGGAGACCCCCAAAATGATGTATGGAGTCCTATATTCACTGCGATGCTCCATGGGAAAAGAAATACCTCTACTCTAGAAGGAAAAGATCTTGCTCTACACTGCCACCTATTGGAGGTAGCATCCCTTAAAGTAAATTTGTGACCCCAAGGCCACCGTTCACACTAAGCTTTTTCCAAGTGGAATTTTCCCCCCGAAATTAGGGTACAGCAGCCTCTCATTGTTTTCAATAGGATTCTCCGGCACCATTCTGATTACGGAATCGCCCGTCGTATTTTTTCGGTAGAAACGCCTCTGAAATGCATTGAGTCGTTGCATTTACGAGTGGTCCTAGTGCCGGCTGAGCCCTTAAAGGGGTACGCCGGTGGAAAACAATTTTTTTCAAATCAACTGATGCCAGAAAGTTATAAAGGTTTGTAAATTACTTCTATATAAAAATCTTAATCCTTCCAGTACTTATCAGCTGCTGTATGCTCCACATGAAGTTGTGTAGTTCTTTCCAGTCTGACCATAGTGCTCCCTGCTGACACATCTGTCCATGTTAGGAACTGTCCAGAGCAGGAGAGGTTTGCTATGGGGATTTGTCCCTGCTCTGGACAGTTCCTGACAAGGACAGAGGTGTCAGCAGAGAGCACTGTGGTCAGACTGGGAAAAACTACACAACTTCCTGTGGAGCATACAGCAGCTGATAAGTACTGGAAGGATTAAGATTTGTAAATAGAAGTGATTTACAAATCTGTTTTAACTTTCTGGCACCAGTTGATTTTGAAAAATAAAATAAAATGTTTTCCACAGGAGTTCCCCTTTAAATGCAAGATCCAAGTTTCAGGCCCACACGATCTTCAGGTCCAGCGTTGCGATCATACGACGCTAAACTAAGGCTAGGGTCACATTGCCGTTTACAACCAACCCGTACAGGGTCCGTTTGGCTTTTTTTTTTCTTTTTTCCTTGAGCCGAATGGACCCTGAAACGGGTCGGATGTAAACGGCTCCTGCCAGGTCCCGACGGACCCCATTCACTTGCATGGGGGTCTATCGGTGATCCGGTAATTTTACAGGAATTTAGCGGAGAACAAAAAATACTGCTTGCACAATTTTTTTTCTCCACTTAACAGAACTGCCGACGGAGCAGAACACAGAACCTGACGTCAGTGTGAACGATACCAAAGTCAAGTGCACAAGTCTCGCTTATCTGAAAAGCCCCGAGCATGGAACATCACTGAATGTGGTACGGTTGTCTTGGCAACTGTACCCCCTGTGTCTCCCCGTGCTTTAGCTGAAGACTCGAAAGACTACTGACAAGGGGCAAAAACTCTGAAACAAACAGACGTCTTCTTTCTGGGAGAGAATTGGGATTGACATATAATCCCCAGTCATGTTCCAAGGCTCTTTAAGAGTCAAACACGTTTCTCAAAGGGAATACTACCCTCCAAGACCTCCATTCCTTCTGGGGGAAGGTTATTTTTCCAACTCATCTCAGTAGGAACAAGTAACGTGACTTATCGGTGCTGATGACATCACTGGGGTTCTGGTGACATCATCATTTTCCAATGATTTAGCACGGACCACAGAATGGCTGCTTGTGTGTGAGGCAAATCTATATTTACTATAAGGCTTCTATGGGATTAAAACTATTAGGAAAAACAGAGGAGACAATCACCTACTGAATACGAGATACATACAAGTCAGTGTTATATATATATTTTATTATTATATATATATTGCAATTGTTTTGTGCCTTTACTTTTTTGTTTTTAGTGCCATTAGGTAACTTAAAGGAGAACTCCAGCAAATATTTTACTTATCCCCTATCCACAGGAGTAGCTGATGGTGGGGGGGTCCGACCACTGGGACTTCCCCACGATTTAAAGGGGTTATCCAGGAAAAAGCTTTATATATATATCAACTGGCTCCAGAAAGTTAAAAAGATTTGTAAATTACTTCTATTAAAAAATCTTAATCCTTTCAGTACTTATGAGCTGCTGAAGTTGAGTTGTTCTTTTCTGTCTAAGTGCTCTCTGATGACACCTGTCTCGGGAACCGCCCAGTTTAGAAGCAAATCCCCATAGCAAACCTCTTCTACTCTGTGCAGTTCCCGAGACAGACAGAGATGTCAGCAGAGAGCACTGTTGCCAGACAGAAAACAACTCAACTTCAGCAGCTGATAATTATTGAAAGGATTAAGATTTTTTTTTATAGAAGTCATTTACAAATCTGTTTAACTTTCTGGAGCCAGTTGATATACATTTTTTTTTTCCTGGAATACCCCTTTAAGGGACGGGTCCCTGGCTCTCAGTGAGGAGCATGTCTCATCTACGTGCACGTGCGCCATTCATTTCTATAGGAGCGCCAATGATACCCGAGAGCTGTACTTGGGTCTTTTTGGCGCTCCCATAGAAATTAACGTAGCGATTGCCGAGAACCGGGTCCTGATCCGAAGATTGCGGGGGTCCCAGCAATCGGACCCCCGCAATCAGCCACAAGTTAGTTTTTGCTGGAGTTTTTTTTATTTTCAAACTATATTATTTTTCTCTCATAACGTACTGCCGTATTTCCATACGTTTGTGCGCCTATATATATATATATATATATACATTTCTATATATATATTTCTATAGGCCAGTACGAGGTCACATACTAATTATTCCAATGACTGCAACTCCAAAAAAAACATAAAAAAAAAAACAAAAAAAAACGCAACATGTAGCCTAGTAGTAAAATGTGAGGTAAATACCAAGTGTAATCCCAGATAAGGCTTATATAGTCAACTAATAGGAAATCAAAATCACTAGGCGAGAACCCCCGCGTCCGTCACCCCCTTCACCCCCCCCCCCCCAAAAAAAAAATTAAAAAAAAAAGAAAAATCCTATTTTTTTTCAGAATTTATTTTCTTAGAAAAAACCCAATGTACCCTTTGGTTAGGCAGAATCTGATGAAGCTTTGGTTCTATCAGGAAAGTGTTTTTTTTTCTAGGACAAAAAATAAAAAACTAAATAATAAATAAAAAAATTATAATTAAAATAAATAAAATAAAATGTAAAAAAAATTATTTTAATAAAAAATTAGGAAAATTGAAATGTTTTCACATGCCTAATGGTCTGGTACATGACATAGCTGTTTCAGAACAGTATTTCCCAACCAGGGCGCCTCCAGCTGTTGCAAAACTACAACTCCCAGCATGCCCGGACAGCCGTTGGCTGTCCGGGCATGCTGGGAGTTGTAGTTTTGCAACAGCTGGAGGCGCCCTGGTTGGGAAACACCGTTCTAGAAGAAGCCCTATATCTATAGTGAAGCCCCCTGTAGCATGTCTATATGTGTCCCCATGAAAACACTAACATGCCTGTGTGGCTCATTGTTATCATAGGGACGTCTAGCAACCAATCAAAACCTTTTTATAAGATCACCTGACGATACTTTGATTCTGATTGGCTGCGATGAAGCGTAAAGTTCCTATGATCCTGGTGTGCCTGGCAGGAAGTGTTATCATGGGGACGCTTTCTTATTAAAACTGTTATTAAAAGGGGTACTCCGGTGAAAAAACTTTATTTATTTATTTATTTATTTATTTTTAAATCAACTGGTGCCAGAAAGTTAAACAGATTTGTAAATTACTTCTATTAAAACATCTTAATCCTTCCTGTACTTATTAGCTGCTGAATACTACAGTGGAAATTCTTTTCCGTTTGAAACACAGAGCTCTCTGCTGACATCATGAGCACAGTGCTCTCTGCTGACATCATGAGCACAGTGCTATCTGCTGACATCTCTGTCCATTTAAAACCTTATATATATATATATATATATATATATATATATATCTCAACTGGCTCCAGAAAGTTAAACAGATTTGTAAATTACTTCTATTTAAAAAAATCTTCATCCTTTCAGTACTTATGAGCTTCCGAAGTTGAGTTGTTCTTTTCTGTTGAGTTATTGTGTCATTTTATGTCTGATACTTGTCTTTGTTTGTACCCCATAATTGTAAGCGCTGCGGAATCTGTAGGCGCTATATAAATAAATAAATCAATAAATAAAATAAATAAATACATTTTAGGAACTCTCCAGAGTAAAAGGAAATCCCCATAGAAAACATATGCTGCTCTGGACAGTTCCTAAAATGGACAGAGATGTCAGCAGAGAGCACTGTGCTCGGGATGTCAGCAGAGAGCTCTGCTTTTCAAAAAGAAAATAATTTCCACTGTGGTATTCAGCAGCTAATAAGTACAGGAAGGATTAAGATTTTTTTAATAGAAGTCATTTACAAATCTGTTTAACTTTCTGGCACCAGTTGATTTAAAAAAAAAGTTTTTCACCGGAGTACCCCTTTAAATAAGAGATCTACCATTACACATTTGCTTTGCTGGGGTATTCCATGATGGTGGTGGTTGTTGGGGAGGAGGGGTGTCCGACCCCTGCACCACCTTCTTCACTTTAAACTTAGCACAGCGCCATCCATTTCTTAGTGGCTCTGCTTGGTATTACAGCTCACCATCACTCAAGTGACTAGGACTGAGCTGCAATACCAGGCAGAGCCACTAACAAATGTATGGCGCTGTGCTGTCAGGCTCGCTCTTGGTGTTGGGAACTGCCCTCCTACCTACACCTACCTGATACTTAAAGGGTATCCTAAATCCAAGCCAACAAGATTCTTCACCAAACCTGCGACCTGACTATTCTTTCTCTCGCTGTATATCGGAGTCATTATATTGATGATGATCGGCGCCGAGCGGTAAAAGAGAAGGGGTTATCCAGTAATAGAAAACCAGAGCTAATTTCTTCCAAAAACAGCGCCATCCCTGTGTTAGGGTGGTGTGTGGTATTACAACTTGCCTCCATTCACTTCAATGGAACTGAGGTGCAATACCACAAACAACCTGAAGACAGGGTGGCGCTGTTTTTTTTTTTTTTTTTGGAAGAAATTAGCTCTGGTTTATATTCCTTGACAACCCCTTAAATAAACTTTTTTTTTGTTAGGTGCAAATAGTTATTCTAAGCCCCTAACTCGCCCACAAGGAGGAAAAACAAAAAAAAATTAAAAAATCGACCTTCTGCACCATATATTGACCCGTCCATGAGCCATGATATGTAGGAATCAGCCCAGACACAATGCAGGACCCTCGTAGTGTAGTGCTGCCCCCTACTGTATTACACGGCATGGACAGGCTATCAGACAGTGGGGGGGGGGGGGGGGGGGTAACTGGAAGAAAAAGAGGTGATAGGTGGGCGACTAGAGGTAGTGTAGGGTCTGCAGTACTATTTCGGGTGGGATGTGCTATTACAGTGGGGTTAGCAGGGGGCAGAAGTAACGAATACGGAATTAAATGGGTTAACAAACATTACGAGGAGAAAAACATGGCTGCTTTGTTCTGAAAACAGCACCACCCCTGTCCTCAGGTTCTGTGCGGTACTGCAGCCCATTCACTTTAGCTGCATTGCCTGGCACAGCCAGTGGACATGGGGTGGCACTGTTTTCGGGTGAAAGCAGTCGTGTTTTATTAAAGGGGTTATCCAGGAAAAAACTTTTATATATATTTTTATATATATAGAAAGTTAAACAGATTTGTAAATTACTTCTATTTAAAAAAAAATCTTCATCCTTTCAGTACTTATGAGCTTCTGAAGTTGAGTTGTTCTTTTCTGTCTAAGTGCTCTCTGAAGACACCTGTCTGGGGAACTGTCCAGAGTAGAAGCAAAACCACTATAGAAAACCTCTTCTACTCTGTGCAGTTCCCGAGACAAGCAGAGATGTCAGCAGAGAGCACTGTTGCCAGACAGAAATCAGCTCAACTCAACTTCAGCAGCTGATAATTATTGAAAGGATTAAGATTTTTTAATAGAAGTAATTTACAAATCTGTTTAATTTTCTGGACCCAGTTGATATATATATATATAAATATATAAAAAAGTTTTTCCTGGAATACCCCTTTAACACTGAACAAACTTAAAGAGGATCTACCGTAATTAATTTTTTTTTTAATTTTCCAAAAACAGCGACATGAGCTGCAATACCACAGACAGCCTAATGAAGAGGGTGGCGCTGTTTCTAGACTATAAAAAAAAAAAAAAAAAAAGTACTATAAGAGAACATCTATAGCAGTGGTCTTCAACCTGCGGACCTCCAGATGTTGCAAAACTACAACTCCCAGCATGCCCGGACAGGCATGCTGAGAGTTGTAGTTTTGCAATGTCTGGAGGTCCGCAGGATGAAGACCACTGATCTATAGGTTGAAATAAATACCAGACAGTTCTACAGCCCTTTTCCTAGGTGTCGGACAGCGGGGGAAGTACGACCTGAGAGGCCACGCAGACAATTGTGCTACAGTCATAGTGTGGGGGGGGGGGGCATCCTATAGTGCAGTGGTCTTTAACCTGCGGACCTCCAGATGTTGCAAAACTACAACTCCCAGCATGCCCGGACAGCCAACGGCTGTCCGGGCATGCTGGGAGTTGTAGTTTTGCAACATCTGGAGGTCCGCAGGTTGAAAACCACTGCTATAGTGCCAGATATTGCACATACATTCAACCACTGCTCGTCCTGTGAAGTCCTTACATTCCAGACCATAGAGAAGTTAGGTGAAAAAAAATAAAAATAAAATAAAACTAAAAAATAAATAAAAGTTTTTTTCCCCCCTAAAAAATTTACGTTCTTCAGATCGGAAAAACAGAGCGATAAGGTGGGTTCTAACAGTACAGTAGTCTAAAGAACAGACGTAAAAAAAAAAAAATACAAGCGGGCGGTTTTCCTTTCGAATAAAACCACGTAAAAGACTTCAAAACAATTCA
Organism: Hyla sarda; assembly: GCF_029499605.1. Taxonomy (NCBI): domain Eukaryota; kingdom Metazoa; phylum Chordata; class Amphibia; order Anura; family Hylidae; genus Hyla; species Hyla sarda. The sequence goes on along the minus strand of NC_079197.1, from coordinate 10,783,633 downwards.
ACGAAACAGGGAGCGAAGAGAGAAATCTTCAGTCCTTTCCGCCTCGCGGCTGCTTGAAGGTTTTTTTTTTCCTCCTTCTTCCCTTCCAATATTTTTTTTTTCTCCTCCTTTCTTCCCATTATTTTTTTTTTTTACTTTTTAATCTTAAATTATTTTAAAAGTCGATTTTTAACAAATACACTCACTGTATACTAAGGCCCTGCCAAAAAAAAAAAAAACTGTGAAAAATAAATAGTTACTATATGTAGAGAAAACACAAAAAAAATAAAAAATACAAAAACAACCTAACTTTGAGGAAAAAGAATGAAAAATTGAATCTTCAAGTGACTTTGGAAGTCAGCTGCCTGTAGCGCAAAGAACAGTCGCCATCGCTCAAGGGTTAATCCTAAGAACAAGACTCAGTCTGTCTTTCTCAAGTTTGACGTAAAAAACAAAAACAAAAAAAAAAACAACAACCTAAAAGAAAAAGCACTTGGTTCCTAGCGTTTCCTTTTTGAGGTCCACAGTGTTTTCAGCATAAAATCCTTTGTCATTCACTTTTTTTTTTTTTTGGAACAGTGTTTAAAAATAGTCCGAACCCCCTCCCCACCCCCAAAAAAACATGACCGGCTCAGAACATGTTGGACTTCAGGAACATGACTTTGTTCATGTCTTCGGGGCTGAGAAGTCTCCTCCTCTTGATGAGTAATGTCTGTTCGCACATGTTCACACACTCGCTCCGCGCCCCGACCGCAGGGACCGCCAGAAGCCAGAAGGCCAGTTTGGAGAGGTGTGTGTGTTTTTGGGAAACGGATGACCAATACTGGAAGAGGTCCGGAGTCACTTGAAAGAGAGGTTCCTGTAGATAGTCATAGACTTCGTTCTTCTCCAGCCGGTCGTCTTCCTGAACTTTGGTTGTCTCGTTGGATTGTCTGGGTTTTTTGGCCGGCGCTTCAAACTCCGCCTCCTCGACCCCGTCTCGGACCTCGTGGATCAGTTCGCAGACCTTACTGATGATCTCTTCGTGTTGATACGGGGGAACGGGCCGGAGCTTCTGCTGAGGGTCCAAGATCATAGCAACTTTGTGCGCAGACTCCACCTTGAAGTTCTCTTTCAACGCTTCGAGGAACAGGTGGCAGAGTTTGCTGATTACCCCGGCGTCGTTGGCCTTCGAGGTGAAGAGCTTCTCCAACTTCACGTAGGTGGGAAGAACGAGCTGGAGGGTCGGTTTGCGCTCGTTGCTGAGCTCGATGACCGCATGTTTCACCGGGGCCAATATGGCGGCCAAGTTGCTCAGTAGATGCTTGTTTAGGTTTTGGATGATGCTCAGTTTTTTCGCCCGGCTGTAGAATTCACAGATTTGCTCGTACCGCTCGTGAACAAGCAAAAGGGAGTCCGTGACGGAGTTCCAGCAAGGAGGTGGACAGCTTTCTTCTAAGGAACCGAACGTCTCCCTGGCGATCCCGGCTGACCCTGCCAGCTCCTCCGTGACATTCAAAAGTTCTATGACCTCGTGCATGTTACGGGCCTGCAACGTGCGCTTGTTCAACACGCTCTGTACCACGGCGTTCAACGAGCAAGCGGAACAACGCAAGCAGGTCCCGACCTTGGCGAAGGCGGCGGAGTTGACCTTGCAGTCCGTTACGTACACTGTCCTTATCTCCGACATAACGAACTCCGATAGGACGTTCTGCACCCACTGGTGGATGAACTCGCCACTGTCTCTGTTATCCACGTCTTTAATGCCCAACACGTAGCGCTTTATCTGATTCCCTTCGGCCTGATATGCGGTAAGGATGTAACAGGAGTCCTGGCCTACGCTTTGCGAGTGACAGGTGACCCCGATCCCCAGGCAGACGTTGCTCCCCAGGGCGCAGGTCACCTTGACTTTGACCTGGTTGTACATTCGTGGCAGGTGCTTCAATGCTAGAGTGTTCATGTTACCCAGAATTTCGCTTACAGGGAACGACCCGTATCGGGCTCCAGTGTCTACCAGGGTCTGTGCCAGCTTTAGGAAGTCTTTACCGTTCACCACCGTCAGGGCCCCCAGGTCGGCACACATTACCCTCAGGAGCCTTTCGGCGATGTGTTGGCGCTCCTTTTCGGGGATAGAGTTGTTGACGGCTGGAACCGGTGCAGAAGACGCTGCAACTGCTGGAAGAAGCGAGAGACGGGACAAGAAGGAGACAATGCTTAGTCGATAAGGATCTCGGGCGTGTCATGGCAGCTGAAAATCGTGCAAATTATGCGAATTTGACGCCTCAAGCAACACTGACTGTGCGGCCAAAGCATAGATAACCGGAGGCCAAACAATATTGCAAGGTAAAACTCTTAAAGGAGAACTCTGGAATATAAAAATTGTCCCCCATAAAGATGTACATACCTTCCTCCGCTCCGGTCTCCGCCGCGATCCACTTCCTGGTTGCCGGTGGTCGGATGAATCATACTGCGCTCAGCCAATCACCAGCCACAGCGAAGTCCCGACTCGGCCGCGATAGGCTGAGCGACAGTGTGAAAACGCTTCAGGACATAAAATTCATCACTACACCGGCACCTGCTGCTGGGGCTGAAAACGTCACACTGCCGCTCAGCCTATCGCCGGCCGAGTCGGAACTTCACTGCGGCCGGTGATTGGTTGAGCGCAGTATGACTCTCCGACCACCGGCAACCAGGAAGAGGATCACGGCAGAGACCGGAGCCGGTTACCGGAGGCCCCGGGGGAGCGGAGGAAGGTATGTACATCTTTATTTTTTTACTGCCGGCAGTATGGAGGACAATTTTTATGTTCCGGAGTTCTCCTTTAATTTCATATATATATATTTTATGTATGTGACCTTGATATTTGATACTCCAATCCCATAAAGGAGTCGTAACCCAGATTCCTTAGAGCTTAGAGGGTGACTCCTCAGGATATGACAGTGTTTCCCAACCGTTATACCTCCAGCTGTTGCAAAACTACAACTCCCAGCATGCCCAGACAGCCAAAGGCTGTCTGGGCATGCTGGGAGTTGCAGTTTTGCAACAGCTAAAGTGAACCTTGGTTGGGAAACACTGGCCTACATGCTAAGCAACTTTAATACCACTGTGAAGCCCCCAACCATACTATACTCTTCTAACATATCTCTCTATCTCTCTATCTATCTATCTATCTATCTATCTATATATATATATCTTTTTTTTCACCACCTTAGGGATGTAGATATTTTTCATTTTTGCGTTAGGCCATCTGGGGGTCTAGCTACTCCATCCAATGGGCAGCGATAGTATTATACAGTATGTGTGTGAATACGGGCCATGGATACAGGATGCTGCGCACACAGTAATGCCGTCCCCGCCGATCACCATACTACAAACAGGTATGTGATCAGTGCCCCCCTCCCCCGCCAACATCTTGTTATCCAGAGTATTTTATGTGGATTTCACGCCTTGGAGCGATCTCTGAGAAGCAATAGCAGCCTGGGTATCATGTTAGGCTGCATTCACACCTCGTTTTTACATTACGGTTGCTGGATCTGTACAAACCGGGCTCTCCCGTACCCCAGCCGGACCAGCGTTGAAATCCATTTACTTTGATGAGCCGACCGGAGTCAAACGGTGACTCCGGTCGGCTCATTTTTGACCCGTATCCGGTTTTGTGACCGGACCTAAAACCGTAGTATACTATGGTTTTAGGTCCGGTCAGGAAACCGCATACGGGTCAAAAATGAGCCGACCGGAGTCACCGTTTGACTCCGGTCGGCTCATCAAAGTAAATGGATTTCAACCCTGGTCCGTACGGGATACGGGAGAGCCCGGTTTGCTCCTCCCCCAGCCGGATTCAGCAACCGTAATGTAAAAACGAGGTTTGAATGCAGCCTAAGACACTCTGCGCAAAATGCGAGTTGCGCTGACATTTGGACAACTTAAATAGGGGAGTTGGTCTTAAAGGGGTACTCCACTGGAAAACATTATTTTTTATCAACTGGTGCCAGAAACTTACACAGATTTGTAAATTACTTCTATTAAAAAAATCTTAATCCTTCCAGTACTTACCTGCTGTATGCTCCAGAGGAAGTTCTTTTCTTTTAGAATTTTCTTTCAGTCTGACCACAGTGCTCTCTGCTGACACCTCTGTCCATTTTAGGAACTGTCCAGAGCAGGATAGGTTGGCTATGGGGATTTACTCCTACCCTGGACAGTTCCTAAAATGGACAGAGGTGTCAGCAGAGAGCACTGTGGTCAGACAGAAAGGAAATTCAAAAAGAAAAGAACTTCCTGTGGAACATATAGCAGCTTATAAGTACTGGAAGGATTAAGATTTTTAAATAGAAGTAATTTCCAAATCTGTTTGTAAAAAGGGAACCGCTCATGGTAAAAACTTAGCAACTCCCCATACAGCCATATATGATATGATCCCGGCCAATTCTTGGATTATGATTTTTATATACAAGTAGTTTACAGATCTGTGTAACTCTCAGGCACCAGTTCATTTCTCCGGAGTACCCAGTTAAGAAAGATTCTCACAAGGGAGGGAATATTTGTTGTGTTTTGTCTCAGGTTCATTTTGGTAGAACAGTGTTTCCCAGCCCAGGATGCCTCCAGCTGTTAAAAAACTACAACTCCCAGCATGCCTTCGGCTGTCTACAGCAGTGTTTCCCAGCCCAGGAGGCCTCCAGCTGTTGAAAAACTACATCTCCCAGCATGCCTTCGGCTGTCTACATCAATGTTTTCTAAGCAGGGTGCCTCCAGCTGTTGCAAAACTACAACTCCCAGCATGCCTTCGGCTGTCTACATCAATGTTTTTTAAGCAGTGTGCCTCCAGCTGTTGCAAAACTACAACTCCCAGCATGCCTTCGGCTATCTACATCAATGTTTTCTAAGCAGGGTGCCTCCAGCTGTTGCAAAACTACAACTCCCAGCATGCCTTCGGCTGTCTACATCAATGTTTTTTAAGCAGTGTGCCTCCAGCTGTTGCAAAACTACAACTCCCAGCATGCCTTCGGCTGTCTACATCAATATTTTTGAAGCAGTGTGCCTCCAGCTGTTGCAAAACTACAACTCCCAGCATGCCTTCGGCTGTCTACATCAATGTTTTCTAAGCAGGGTGCCTCCAGCTGTTGCAAAACTACAACTCCCAGCATGCCTTCGGCTGTCTACATCAATGTTTTCTAAGCAGGGTGCCTCCAGCTGTTGCAAAACTACAACTCCCAGCATGCCCGGACAGCCGTTGCTGGATCTGTACAAACCGGTTGCTGGATCTGTACAAACCGGGCTCTCCCGTACCCCAGCCGGACCAGCGTTGAAATCCATTTACTTTGATGAGCCGACCGGAGTCAAACGGTGACTCCGGTCGGCTCATTTTTGACCCGTATCCGGTTTTGTGACCGGACCTAAAACCGTAGTATACTATGGTTTTAGGTCCGGTCAGGAAACCGCATACGGGTCAAAAATGAGCCGACCGGAGTCACCGTTTGACTCCGGTCGGCTCATCAAAGTAAATGGATTTCAACCCTGGTCCGTACGGGATACGGGAGAGCCCGGTTTGCTCCTCCCCCAGCCGGATTCAGCAACCGTAATGTAAAAACGAGGTTTGAATGCAGCCTAAGACACTCTGCGCAAAATGCGAGTTGCGCTGACATTTGGACAACTTAAATAGGGGAGTTGGTCTTAAAGGGGTACTCCACTGGAAAACATTATTTTTTATCAACTGGTGCCAGAAACTTACACAGATTTGTAAATTACTTCTATTAAAAAAATCTTAATCCTTCCAGTACTTACCTGCTGTATGCTCCAGAGGAAGTTCTTTTCTTTTAGAATTTTCTTTCAGTCTGACCACAGTGCTCTCTGCTGACACCTCTGTCCATTTTAGGAACTGTCCAGAGCAGGATAGGTTGGCTATGGGGATTTACTCCTACCCTGGACAGTTCCTAAAATGGACAGAGGTGTCAGCAGAGAGCACTGTGGTCAGACAGAAAGGAAATTCAAAAAGAAAAGAACTTCCTGTGGAACATATAGCAGCTTATAAGTACTGGAAGGATTAAGATTTTTAAATAGAAGTAATTTCCAAATCTGTTTGTAAAAAGGGAACCGCTCATGGTAAAAACTTAGCAACTCCCCATACAGCCATATATGATATGATCCCGGCCAATTCTTGGATTATGATTTTTATATACAAGTAGTTTACAGATCTGTGTAACTCTCAGGCATCAGTTCATTTCTCCGGAGTACCCAGTTAAGAAAGATTCTCACAAGGGAGGGAATATTTGTTGTGTTTTGTCTCAGGTTCATTTTGGTAGAACAGTGTTTCCCAGCCCAGGATGCCTCCAGCTGTTAAAAAACTACAACTCCCAGCATGCCTTCGGCTGTCTACAGCAGTGTTTCCCAGCCCAGGAGGCCTCCAGCTGTTGAAAAACTACATCTCCCAGCATGCCTTCGGCTGTCTACATCAATGTTTTCTAAGCAGGGTGCCTCCAGCTGTTGCAAAACTACAACTCCCAGCATGCCTTCGGCTGTCTACATCAATGTTTTTTAAGCAGTGTGCCTCCAGCTGTTGCAAAACTACAACTCCCAGCATGCCTTCGGCTATCTACATCAATGTTTTCTAAGCAGGGTGCCTCCAGCTGTTGCAAAACTACAACTCCCAGCATGCCTTCGGCTGTCTACATCAATGTTTTTTAAGCAGTGTGCCTCCAGCTGTTGCAAAACTACAACTCCCAGCATGCCTTCGGCTGTCTACATCAATATTTTTGAAGCAGTGTGCCTCCAGCTGTTGCAAAACTACAACTCCCAGCATGCCTTCGGCTGTCTACATCAATGTTTTCTAAGCAGGGTGCCTCCAGCTGTTGCAAAACTACAACTCCCAGCATGCCTTCGGCTGTCTACATCAATGTTTTCTAAGCAGGGTGCCTCCAGCTGTTGCAAAACTACAACTCCCAGCATGCCCGGACAGCCGTTGGCTGTCCGGGCATGCTGGTAGTTGTAGTCTTGCAACAGCTGAAGGCACCCTGGTTGGGAAACACTGCTGTAGACAGCCGAAGGCATGCTGGGAGTTGTAGTTTTGCAACAGTTGAAGGCACCCTGTTGGGAGACACTGCTGTAGACAGCCTAAGGCATTCTGGGAGTTGTAGTTTTGCAACAGCTGGAGGCACCCTGGTTGGGAAACGCTGCTGTAGACAAACCCTATAAGAAATCCCTCATATGAACACACGTACTGTTATTAATGTTGTTTCTTTGGGGTTGAGGTTGGGGTTGAGACTTCCAGTTCTCCTCCGGAGGTGGCAGCGACCTGGACTGGTTGGTGACAATGTTGTTCTCGTTGTCGGCTGAAGGAAGAAAAAGATTTGAAATCAATAATAAATTGTAATTGGGGGGGTGGGGGGGGGGGGGTTTGAGGGGGGGGCGCGGCATTATGCAAAGGAAACCTATTAGTCAAGACCACCAGTAGATACAGAAGCCTCCACCAAGACAGAAGGAAGGTGTGCGAGATGAGCCATAAGATCTCCTTTCTTTACAGATCTTCTCCTTTAAGAAAATCTGATTAATAAAGCCGCCTGGGATGGGGAATAACTTACAGCTGCCGCTTTACCGCACCTTGTATGTTACGGACACCGCGCCAATCCAGGCTTGGGCAGAACACATGTGGAACCCTGGCAAGAACATTGAGTCTTTACCCTCTCTCTCTCTCACGCTGCCCTATTAATCAGATTTTAGAATACACTTAGATGAAGTCTCGAACATGGAGTTAGTCATATCCCTAAGGGCGCGTTCACACTACCGAATGCCCAAAAGTAATTCCAATAAAAATGTATGCTCGGAAATTGCGCTGTTCATCCTTTCGGCGAATCCGCTCGGGCCTGCATTGCAGTCAATGGTGAGAGCGCATGCCCGAGCGGTCCTAGTGCCAACTGAAGCAGTGCTGTGGTGAAGGCGCCCTTAAAGGAGTACTTTGCTTGGAAAAAAATTTTAATAAAAAAGAATCAACTGGTGCCAGAAAGTTAAACAGATTTGTAAATTACTTCTGTTTAAAAAAAAAAAAAAAAAAAAATCCAGTACTTATCAGCTGCTGTACACTATAGATGAAGTTCTTTTCTTTTTGACTTTCTTTTCTGTCTGACCACAGTGCTCTCTGCTGACACTTCTGTCCATTTTAGGAACTGTCCAGAGCAGGAGAGGTTTGCTATGGGGATTTGCTCCTACTCTGAACAGTTCCTAAAATGGACAGAGGTGTCAGCAGAGAGCACTGTGTGTCAGACTGAAAAGAATTCCAGAATGAAACTCAACTTCATCTGCAGCATACAGCTGCTGATAAGTTACTGGAAGGATTAAGATTTTTAAATAGAAGTAATTGACAAATCAGGAGCACATCCCCATAGCAAACCTCTCCTGCTCTGGGCAGTTCCTGACATGGACAGAGGTGTCAGCAGAGAGCACTGTGGTCAGACAGAAAGGAAATTCAAAAAGAAAAAAACTTCCTCTGGAGCATAAAGCAGCTGATAAGTACTGGAAGGATAAAGATTTTCAAATAGAAGTAATTTACAAATCTGTTTAATTTTCTGGCACCAGTTGATTAACTAATTAAAAATGTTTTTTTTTTTTTCCAGCGGAGTACCCCTTTAAGTGTTTTAAAAAAAATAAAAAAAAGAGAGAGAATGAAAAAAGTCGAATACTTCATTCACAAAATGACAACGAACGTGCGAGAATTCTCACCAGCGTGTGACTGCATGTGCTCCAGGAGATTGTTGTAAAACTGGAACTGAATCCCGCAAGCCCCACAAGTGTACGGTTCTGCGAGAGAACAATTTAAGGGGGTTTCAAAAAGAGTTCTCACAATGCAAAATGTTCTTTTCTATATAGATAGATATATATATATACGTCACAGACGAGAGTCTCCAGCTACAATGATACTATCGGCATTAGACATGGTGGGAAGGCCCCTTGAAACGCCCTTGTTTCTCTGAAGGCTCCAGGATGTGGAGAACATTCTGGAGATTTTGTGAAGTTCTCACCGGGATCTACACAACACTGGTCACCTGTAGAATGGAGCTGATGGACGTTTGTAGCCTAAACCCAGGATCCTGGGCCTCTCACTGACCCATCACCAAGATACCTTGGGCCCTAGTCACATCACATTTTTGCCTTCCTTCAGAGGTATATGTGAGGTTGGCTCCTGACAAGCACTTAGGGCAGTGGTCTCAAAATGGTGGCCCTCCAGGTGGCCCGCCAACGGCTGTCCGGGCATGCTGCGAGTTGTAGTTTGCAACATCTGGAGGGCCACAGTTTGGAGATTACTGGACTACTGTGAGTTTGGCTGTCTGTGCATGCTGGGAGTTGTAGTTGCACAACTTCTGGAGGTCCGCAGATTGGAGACCACTGGCAAACAGAAAAGGAAGCTTTGACGTACCTGTCCATATAAAGACAATTTCTGTGTATGTACATACCATATAAAGACAATTATATATGTACATACCATATATGGACAACCATATGTACATCCCATATATGGACAATCATATGTAAATCCCATATATGGACAATTATATATGTACATACCATATATGGACAATTATATATACATATCATATATGGACAATCATATGTACATCCCATATATGGACAATCATATGTAAATCCCATATATGGACAATTATATATGTACATACCATATATGGACAATCATATGTACATACCATATATAGACAATTATATATGTACATACCATATAAAGACAATTATATATGTACATACCATATATGGACAATCATATGTACATACCATATATGGACAATCATATATGTACATACCGTATATGGACAACCATATGTACATACCATATATGGACAATCATATGTACATACCATATATAGACAATTATATATGTACATACCATATATGGACAATCATATGTACATACCATATATGGACAATCATATATGTACATACCGTATATGGACAACCATATGTACATACCATATATGGACAATTATATATGTACATACCATATAAAGACAATCATATGTACATCCCATATATGGACAATCATATGTACATCCCATATATGGACAATTATATATGTACATCCCATATATGGACAATCATATGTAGATACCATATATGGACAATCACATGTACATCCCATATATGGACAATCATATGTACATCCCATATATGGACAATCATATGTACATCCCATATATGGACAATCATATGTACATCCCATATATGGACAATCATATGTACATACCATATATGGACAATTATATGTACATCCCATATATGGACAATCATATGTACATCCCATATATGGACAATTATATATGTACATCCCATATATGGACAATCATATGTAGATACCATATATGGACAATCACATGTACATCCCATATATGGACAATCATATGTACATCCCATATATGGACAATCATATGTACATCCCATATATGGACAATCATATGTACATCCCATATATGGACAATCATATGTACATACCATATATGGACAATCATATGTACATACCATATATGGACAATCATATGTACATACCATATATGGACAATCATATGTACATACCATATATGGACAATTATATGTACATACCATATATGGACAATTATATGTACATACCATATATGGACAATCATATGTACATACCATATATGGACAATCATATGTACATACCATATATGGACAACCATATGTACATACCATATATGGACAACCATATGTAGATACCATATATGGACAACCATATGTACATCCCATATATGGACAACCATATGTACATCCCATATATGGACAATCATATGTACATCCCATATATGGACAATCATATGTACATACCATATATGGACAACCATATGTACATACCATATTTGGACAACCATATGTAGATACCATATATGGACAACCATATGTACATCCCATATATGGACAATCATATGTACATCCCATATATGGACAATCATATGTACATCCCATATATGGACAATCATATGTACATCCCATATATGGACAATCATATGTACATACCATATATGGACAATTATATGTACATACCATATAAAGACAATTATATATGTACATACCATATATGGACAATTATATGTACATACCATATATGGACAATCATATGTACATACCATATATGGACAATTATATATGTACATACCATATATGGACAATCATATGTACATACCATATAAAGACAATTATATATGTACATACCATATATGGACAATTATATGTACATACCATATATGGACAATCATATGTACATATCATATATGGACGATCATATGTACATACCATATATGGACAATTATATATGTACATACCATATATGGACAATTCCTGTGTATGTACATACCATATATGGACAATCATATGTACATACCATATATGGACAATTATATGTACATCCCATATATGGACAATCATACGTACATACCATATATGGACGATCATATGTACATCCCATATATGGACAATCATATGTACATCCCATATATGGACAATCATATGTACATCCCATATATGGACAATCATATGTACATACCATATATGGACAATTATATGTACATACCATATAAAGACAATTATATATGTACATACCATATATGGACAATTATATGTACATACCATATATGGACAATCATATGTACATACCATATATGGACAATTATATATGTACATACCATATATGGACAATCATATGTACATACCATATAAAGACAATTATATATGTACATACCATATATGGACAATTATATGTACATACCATATATGGACAATCATATGTACAAATCATATATGGACGATCATATGTACATACCATATATGGACAATTATATATGTACATACCATATATGGACAATTCCTGTGTATGTACATACCATATATGGACAATCATATGTACATACCATATATGGACAATGATATGTACATCCCATATATGGACAATCATACGTACATACCATATATGGACGATCATATGTACATACCATATATGGACAATTATATATGTACATACCATATATGGACAATTCCTGTGTATGTACATACCATATATGGACAATCATATGTACATCCCATATATGGACAATGATATGTACATCCCATATATGGACAATTCCTGTGTATGTACATACCATATATGGACAATTCCTGTGTATGTACATACCATATATGGGCAATCATATGTACATACCATATATGGACAATCATATGTACATACCATATATGGACAATCATATGTACATACCATATATGGACAATCATATGTACATCCCATATATGGACAATCATATGTACATACCATATATGGACAATTACCATATATGGACAGTTACATTATAGGAGCTTCCCCAGAAGAGCCAGTCAGTCTTTCTCTCCTCCTCCTTGGCTCTGACCAGAGCGGTGGTACTACTGACAGCCACCAGAGACACAAAAAAGGAATATTGGTGGCTGTCAGTGGTAACACCACACTGGAGAGAACCCAGAAGTAGAGGAAGGAATTAAGTGCAGTTGAGGTCCCCTTTGTCCGATAATCGCCCTGTGTAAAAGGGACTTTGCTGAGTATATAGGGCCTGGGACATGGCTTTGAAGGGGAACCCCAGTTTGTAAGAACGTATTCCCTGGGTCTGACTACTAGGATTCCCCTCCATGATCTCCATAACGGGCTGACTTACCTCCTTGAGTACTCTGGTCTCCACCTTTCAAGACAAACTGGTGTTGGGAGTGACGGCCCGCTCCTCCAATCATCCACCAAGGCCGGACTAAGCTGTGGCTTGTGGTTGACTGTGGGGGCCATCCTTGGTAGGTGAGGGTCAGAGCGTTCAGGACAGTGGGTCTGGCCCCTGTTCTGGAGATTACAGGGGGTCCCAGCGATCAGCAACTTAAAGGGGTACTCTGCTGAAAAACTTTTTTTTTTTTTATGAACTGGTGCCAGAAAGAGAGCACTGTGCTCGTGATGTCAGCAGAGAGCTCTGTGTTCCAAAAAGAAAACAATTTCCTCTGTAGTGTTCAGCAGCTAATAAGTACTGGAAGGATTAAGATTTTTTTAATAGAAGTAATTTACAAATCTGTTTAACTTTCTGGCACCAGTTGATTAAAAATAAAAAAAGTTTTCCACTGGAGTACCCCTTTAACCCCTTTGCACACAATAGGGGATACGTTTTACAAACTGGAGTTCCCATTTTAAGGTGTTAACCAGGATAGAAAACCAGAGCTAATTTCTTCCATAAACAGCGCCACAGCTGCCCTCAGGTTGAGTTCGGTATTACAACTTGGCTCCATTCACCTGGAGGGACTGAGTGGGACTCAGCTGCAATATCGCACACAACCTGAGGACAAATGTGGCGCTGTTTTGTAAAGAAATGAGCTGTGAATGTTTTTTTTACTGCTGGAGTTCCCCTTTAATGACAGACACAGCAGAAGGTATAAGTCTATACATATTCTGTGTCAGTACCGAGCATAATGATGAAATATTATCCTTGGCTCCTGGCACAATCTCCCAGGCTGATCCTATCTACTAATCCCAGGAACCATGATCAGCAGCAGCCAGGGCTCAGGGTAATTACCGTACCGCCTGATGATAGCGGTCTACGATGGAGAGATAAGGCCGCGCTCACATACAGGGCAGGTGCCAAAAATGTTAATGGCTGGATGGAGCGATTACGGTTCACTGCAGTCATACAGACTCTGCAAAAGGGTCGTGTAGGGTTTTGCTTTATATCTCCATGCATTTCATATTCTAAGGCAGTATTTTCCAACCAGGGTTCCTCCAGGTATTGCAAAACTACAACTCCCAGCATGCCCGGACAGCCTTTGGCTGTCCGGGCATGCTGGGAGTTGTAGTTTTGCAACAGCCAGAAGCGCACTGGTTGGGAAACAGTGCCTTAGAATATCAAAATGGAACATAGGGGGAAAAAGGTGATGTGAATGGGACCCTTACATTTGCATATTACTTTACTTACAGAATAAGTTCAGACTTGTTACGTTACATCGATGACGTCCTGAGGAAGAATCTAGGAGGCTGCGCTCCCACTAAACCTACCTTCTACTTTACCACTTTTCTCTTCTTTCACAGATTTGTTGTTTGTTTCTTCCTTTCTTTTTATCTTCTTTTTCCATCCTTTGCCTTTAAAACACAAGAAAAATTGACAATGACTCAAATGTTTTAGGCCAAGTTCACACTGCTTCTCCTGCCTCGGATACGTAGTCAAAATCTCAAAATCATCAGCCGATGTATTTGTGCTAGGAAAGGCCCAGGCCCATTCAATTTAAAGGGGTACTCCCGTGGAAAACTTTTTTTTTTTTTTTAAATCAACTGGTGCCAGAAAGTTAAACAGATTTGTAAATTACTTCTATAAAAAATCTTAATCCTTCCAGTACTTTTTAGGGGCTGTATACTTAAGAGAAATCCAAAAAAGAAATGCATTTCCTCTGATGTCATGACCACAGTGCTCTCTGCTGACCTCTGCTGTCCATTTTAGGAACTGTCCAGAGCAGCATATGTTTGCTATGGGGATTTTCTCCTGCTCTGGACAGTTCCCCAAATGAACAGCAGAGGTCAGCAGAGAGCACTGTGGTCATGACATCAGAGGAAATGCATTTCTTTTTTGGATTTCTCTTTAGTATGAAGCCCCTAAAAAGTACTGGAAGGATTAAGATTTTTTAATAGAAGTAATTTACAAATCTGTTTAACTTTCTGGCACCAGTTGATTTAAAAAAACAAAAAGGTTTCCACGGGAGTTCGCCCTTTAATGACCTGATTGTAGTCACCTAATGGCTACAAGACGCCATTAACCTTTTAGATGCCGTTATCAATGCCGATGGGTTATGGGTGCTCATCGGACCTCCGCAGCGTGATCACGGGGATCCAATGAGTTAAAGTGGCAGTGGGAAGTCTCTTACCCATTATCCTGCCACCAGATCGCCGCTCCTGTCATACAGCCTGGCAGGACCAGGCTGTATGAGTAGGGCGCCCATCTCCCTATACAAGGCTATGCAATAGCCCTGCATTGTACAGTGAATGCAATCTAATGGTTGCATATAATAGCCCTCCCTATGGGGACTAGTGTAAGATAAATAATTAAAAAATTTACTAAAAAGAAAAAAAAAATAACATGCCCCTATTGCTATTTTACAAAAGATAAATAAAATAATAATAAATAAAAAAATTATAATAAATAAAATAAATACATAAATAAACATTTGGTACAGCCGCATGAAGAAGAAGAATTGTCTGAACTATTAAAATATAATGTTTATGATCCTACGCGATGAACGGTGTAAACGTAACAAAAACTATCAAATGCCAGAAATGCTGATTTTTGGTCACATGATATATAAGGAAAAAAAAAGTATAAAAAGTGATCAAAAAGTCCCATCAAAACGAAAACAGTCCCGATAAAAAGTACAGATGACGGTGCAAGAATTGAGCCCTCATACAGCCCCGTATACTATAAAATAAAAGCATAAAACACAAAACTTAAAATTGGCAGCGTCCTCAAGGCCAAAATGGGCCACATCCTTTAAAGGGGTAGTCCAGTGGTGAAAAACTTATCCCCTATCCTAAGGATAGGGGATAAGTTTGAGAGCGCGGGGGGTCCGACCACTGGGGCCCCCTGCGATCTCTCTCTACAGGGCCCCGGCTCTCCGGCCAGATAGCGGGTGTCAACCTCCGCACGAAGCGGCGGCCGACACGCCCCCTCAATACATCTCAATGGCAGAGCCGGAGATTACCGAAGGCAGCGCTTCGGCTCTGCCATAGAGTTGTATTGAGGGGGCGTGTCGGCCGCCGCTTCGTGCGGAGGTCGACACGCCCCCTTCCCGCGGGCTGTCGGGGCTCTGTATAGGAGATCGCAGGGGGCCCCAGCGGTCGGACCCCCCGCGATCTGCAACTTATCCCCTATCCTTAAGATAGGGGATAAGTTGTTCACCACTGAGTCACCACTGGACTACTCCTTTAAGGGGTATTCCTAGCCATAGACATCTTATCCCCAATCTCCAATGCCGGGCTACTGCTCCAGTCTCGGAAACCTCAGAGTTTCCGGGACTGGAGACGTGATGTCACGCCCCCTCATCATGTCACGCCACACTCCCTTCCAATCATGTCTATGGGAGGAAGCGTGACGGCTCCAGTCTTGGAAACACAGAGGTTTCTGAGACTGGAGCAGCAGCTCGGTATAGAATGTGGGTGCTGCACGGAGATCGCGAGGGTCCCAGAGGAGGGCCCCACGTGACCAGACATCTTATCCCCTATACTTTGAATAGGGGATACGATGTCTATTACCGGAATATCCCTTTAAGGGGTTAAACAGGTCAATCAAAGCAACAAAGTTACAAGACCCTGACAATAACATTTAGCTGCTTTTGAGCTAAGGGCCATGTATATTGATATACGCATTTCATCCTCAAGTGCTCTCAGTAGTGCAGCCTCAGTGACGCAGAGAACGCACAGAATATTACCGCACTGCGGACACAAACCTTGCATGAGCGGGAACGAGCTGGAGGTCATGGGGCTGGTGGCTTCTGAAATGACAAATAATAAAATGTAGTCTCGTTAAACAGAACGACATCATGTTTCTCATCAATGTTGTTACCTGTGAACTGATACAGTGTGGGAAACCTGGAATCAATAGGACTTCATTAATATATGAACATAGATTAAGGCCATGTTCACACCGCGGAATTTTCCCTCCAAATTCCGCTTGGAAATTCCATTTCAGCAGAGTCCTATTGTTTCAATGGGATTCTGCTGCACAGTGCACACGGAGGAATTTCCGCAGTAGAAACATGCGCAGCGGAAATTCCGATTCTGGCATCTGCAGAAAGAACTGACACGTCAATTCTTTCTGCAGAATCAGCTCGAAAATGTATTAATGTCCATGGAGAACGTCCTTTTCAAGGGGACGTTGCGCAAAACATCCGCCGTGTGAACACAGTCTAAGGGTACGTTCAAACGCACTGATTTTTTTGCGGGTTTTCAGCTGCGTATTTGAAAGTAGGCGGGCTCTTCTCGGCTGTCCGCAGCAGATTTTCCGCAGAAAATCTGCTGCGGACAGCCAGGAAGAGCCCGCCTACTTTCAAATACGCAGCGGAAAACCTGCTAAAAAATCTGCGCGTGTGAACGTACCCTAAAGCAGCGTTTCCCAACCAGGATGTCTCCAACTGTTGTAAAACTACAACTCCCAGCATGCCCGGACAGCCTTTGGCTGTCCGGGCATGCTGTGAGTTGTAGTTTTGCAACAGCTGGAGTAATCCTGGTAGGAAAACAGAGGTATAAAGGAAATCTCCAGCAAAAATGTACTTATCCCCTACCAACAGTACAAGGGATAAGTGAATTTTCGCCGAAGTACTCCTTTAAAGGGGTACTCCACTGGATTTTTTTTTTTTTTTAATCAACTGGTGCCAGAAAGTTAAACAGATTTGTAAATTACTTCTATTTAAAAATCTTAATCCTTCCAGTATTTATCAGCTGCTGAATACTACACAGGAAGTTCTTTTCTTTATGAATTTCCTTTCTGTCTGACCACAGTGTTCTCTGCTGACACCTCTGTTTATGTCAGGAACTGTCCAGAGTAGGAGCAAATCCCCATAACACGTGTAGTAACTCGACAGCTCCACTCTCCCGCACCTGCGCTCGGACGGGCCAGCAGCGCACCTGGCCGAATGGAAACGACAGGTAATAATGGAAATGTCCAGCGCTTCAGGATGCAAAAATTCTTTGGCTTAATTAAGTCATAAAAACATGCAGCATAGGGACAAGAACGCTGACGCGTTTCGGATCTGTGAGATCCTTAGTCATGGCCAATGACTAAGGATCGCACAGATCCGAAACGCGTCAGCGTTCTTGTCCCTATGCTGCATGTTTTTATGACTTAATAAAGCCGGAGAATTTTTGCATCCTGAAGCGCTGGACATTTCCATTATTACCTGTCAAATCCCCATAACAAACCTATCCTGCTCCGGACAGTTCCTAAAACGGATAGAGGTGTCAGCAGAGAGCACTGTGGTCAGACAGAAAGGAAATTCAAAAAGAAAAGAACTTCCTGTGGAACATACAGCAGCTGATAAGTACTGGAAGGATTAATATTTTTAAAAAGAAGTTATTTACAAATCTGTTTAACTCTCTGGACCCAGTAGATTAAAAAAAAAAAAATTCCAGGGGAGTACCCCTTTAAGGGTATGTTCACATGGAGGATTTCCAGCGATATGACCGCTCACCGTGTGAACATAGCCTTAACAAGAAGAGATCGATGGGGAGTAAGGCGTCACCCATCTGGTGATTTCCCTGTGTATCCCAGGTATAAAGCAGTGTTTTCCAACCAGTGTGCCTCCAGCTGTTGCAAAACTACAACTCACAGCATGCCTGGACAGCCTGTTTTCAACAGCTGGAGGCACACTGGTTAGGAAACAAAGAACAAATCACGTGTCAGCTCTATGCGGCTATAGGATTATGGCAACTGATGGGACATACAAATCGATTTACAAAAATATCAGCATTCTGCAGTCTGTATGGTGAGGGCACAATCCAATGGGCAACACTTGGTACACATGGGTCAAAATCATATGTGACTTACCCTTCTGCCAGTTGGTCATGCTGCTGCCGCCTACGCTGCCGCCCACCATGTCAGACATCCCTGCGTGTGTTCGACTCGAGCCGGCTACGAGTAGTAAATAAACGTGTTTTAGGAGCAGGTTCACACAGTGTTCTCTCTGTACGCTGTAGGTTGGCATCCTTGTTTTGACAGGATACTGCGCCGCACAGCAGCGTCCATTCACTTTACTGGCCCGAATGTAGTCGGCTATTACATCTAGGCTGTTTATTTTGCTGTACTGTATCGCACAGCAGACCACGCTATATAGTAGAACAAAATTACGCGTGGGGAGTGGCCCGAGCGTAGTGACCAGCTGACTGCGTTATGGGTTGTTGAAGTGAATGGACCCGCCGTTGGGTTGAAGCCACCCTTTACACAGTCACTCCAGTACTTTAAAACTTAGCCCATATCTACAGGATAGAGAAGTGTTTTTCAACCAGTGCGCCTCCAGCTGTTGCAAAACTGCAACTCCCAGCATACCCGGACAGCCGCAGGCTGAGGGCATCCTATAGCCATGCTGCCTTAGATCCAAGACAATGCGGGCAGTGCTGTGCCAAGTGTTCATTCTTCAAGACAGTGTTTTCCCAACCAGGGTGTCTCCAGCTGTTGCAAAACTACAACTCCCAGCATGCCCGGACAGCCGTTGGCTGTCCGGGCATGCTAGGAGTTGTAGTTTTGCATCAGCTGGAGACACACTGGTTGAGAAACACTGGGATAGGGGATCAGCGTATGATCTGGAGATCATGTGTGGTCTCAGCAGTCGGACCCCCGCAATCTCCAGAACCAGGCCCCGGCTACCCATTCTGTGTGGGCGCAAGTTCCATGTATATGGGAGATACAGGAGCGCTGTACTCGTGTATCTCTGGCGCACCTATTGACGTTCTGATACCCCCGCTCCATGCAAGGGAAAGCCAGGACCCTTTTCTGGAGATTGCGGGGGTCTGACTGCTGAGACCCCACATGATCTCCAGATCAGACTCTGATCCCCTATCCCAGTGTTTCTCAACTAGTTTTGTTCCAGCTGTTGCAAAACTACAACTCCTAGCATGGGGTCTCAGCAGTCGGACCCCCGCAATCTCCCGAACAGGGTCCTGGCTTTCCCTTGCATGGAGCGGGGGTATCAGAACGTCAATAGGTGCGCCAGAGATACACGAGTACAGCGCTCCTGTATCTCCCATAGACATGGAACTTGTGCCCACACAGAATGGGTAGCCGGGGCCTGGTTCTGGAGATTGCGGGGGTCCGACTGCTGAGACCACACATGATCTCCAGATCATACGCTGATCCCCTATCCCAGTGTTTCTAAACCAGTGTGTCTCCAGCTGATGCAAAACTACAACTCCTAGCATGCCCGGGCAGTAGTTTTGCAACAGCTGGAGACACCCTGGTTGGGAAAACACTGTCTTGAAGAATGAACACTTGGCACAGCACTGCCCGCATTGTCTTGGATCTAAGGCAGCATGGCTATAGGATGCTCTCAGCCTGCAGCTGTTCGGGCATGCTGGGAGTTGCAGTTTTGCAACAGCTGGAGGCGCACTGGTTGAGAAACACTCCCCTATCCTGTAGATATGGGCTAAGTTCAACCCCCTGCATGGTGCAGTCCCTTGAAAAATGCTTATTTCTGAGGGTGGGGGGACATAGTGCAGAGAGATTGGGGAACTAGCTGCCCCTTACAGGAGTTTGCGGGGGTTCTGTGGATAAGGGGTACGTTTCAGTTCCCAGGAGTACCCCTTTAATTTAGAACTATGCATGCAAGCTTCAAATCCATGGCTGTAATCCCAGGGCATGACTTGAATTTCTGCCACGTATTTTGCAAATTATAATTATTATTATTTTTTTTTTATGGTGGAAAACTCTACCAGTGTTTCCCCACCAGTGAGCCTCCAGCTGTTGCAAAACTATAACTCCCAGCATGCCCCGACAGCCAAAGGCTGGGAGTTGTAGTTTTGCAACAGCTGGAGGAACACTGGTGGGGAAACACTGCTCTACCAGATGAACACACCCATATAAGATAAGCCATTGCTGACATATCCAGCAGAATTCTGAATGCTGCTCTGGAGGTGACTTGTGATACGATGGAGCTACTCACCACTGGAATGCTGGGAATTGCTATTGGTCTCCTCATAGTTGTTGGGCTGCTTTGCTTCCACATCTTGGTTGAATGCGCTTTCTAAGAAGGAAACAAACAAAGAGACGTCTTTAAGACAACTGGCAAAGATGTCACAAGCTTCTTCACCCCCCCCCCCCCCCCCCCGATATCTCCAAAAGATGGAGTATGGCCATTATATTCTTGGAATAAAGTTCTCTCCAATAAAAAGACCTCTTCTTCTGATTCTATTATAGACTATTTTGCACTTTCTCTTCTCATGGGTTGGACCTACCTAAGGTGGTGGCTGCAGATACATTATACAGCTGCTGTATACAGGGAGCTCCTCAGTGACCCCTAGTGGTGGCTGCAGATACATTATACAGCTCCTGTATACAGGGAGCTCCTCAGTGACCCCTAGTGGTGTCTGCAGATACATTATACAGCTCCTGTATACAGGGAGCTCCTCAGTGACCCCTAGTGGTGGCTGCATATACATTATACAGCTCCTGTATGCAGGGAGCTCCTCAGTGACCCCTAGTGGTGGCTGTAGATACATTATACAGCTCCTGTATGCAGTGAGCTCCTCAGTGACCCCTAGTGGTGGCTGCAGATACATTATACAGCTCCTGTATGCAGGGAGCTCCTCAGTGACCCCTAGTGGTGGCTGCAGATACATTATACAGCTCCTGTATGCAGTGAGCTCCTCAGTGACCCCTAGTGGTGGCTGCAGATACATTATACAGCTCCTGTATGCAGTGAGCTCCTCAGTGACCCCTAGTGGTGGCTGTAGATACATTATACAGCTCCTGTATGCAGTGAGCTCCTCAGTGACCCCTAGTGGTGGCTGCAGATACATTATACAGCTCCTGTATGCAGGGAGCTCCTCAGTGACCCCTAGTGGTGGCTGCAGATACATTATACAGCTGCTGTATGCAGGGAGCTCCTCAGTGACCCCTAGTGGTGGCTGAAGATACATTATACAGCTCCTGTATGAAGGGAGCTCCTCAGTGACCCCTAGTGGTGGCTGCAGATACATTATACAGCTCCTGTATGCAGTGAGTTCCTCAGTGACCCCTAGTGGTGGCTGCAGATACATTATACAGCTCCTGTATGAAGGGAGCTCCTCAGTGACCCCTAGTGGTGGCTGCAGACACATTATACAGCTGCTGTATGCAGGGAGCTCCTCAGTGACCCCTAGTGGTGACTGCAGATACATTATACAGCTCCTGTATACAGGGAGCTCCTCAGTGACCCCTAGTGGTGGCTGCAGATACATTATACAGCTCCTGTATGCAGTGAGCTCCTCAGTGACCCCTAGTGGTGGCTGCAGATACATTATACAGCTCCTGTATGCAGGGAGCTCCTCAGTGACCCCTAGTGGTGGCTGTAGATACATTATATAGCTCCTGTATGCAGGGAGCTCCTCAGTGACCCCTAGTGGTGGCTGCAGATACATTATACAGCCCCTGTATGCATGGAGCTCCTCAGTGACCCCTAGTGGTGGCTGCAGACACATTATACAGCTCCTGTATGCAGTGAGCTCCTCCGTGACCCCTAGTGGTGGCTGCAGACACATTATACAGCTCCTGTATGCAGGGAGCTCCTCAGTGCCCCTAGAGGTGGCTGTAGATACATTATACAGCTCCTGTATGCAGTGAGCTCCTCAGTGACCCCTAGTGGTGGCTGCAGACACATTGTACAGCTCCTGTATGCAGTGAGCTCCTCAGTGACCCCCTAGTGGTGGCTGCAGACACATTATACAGCTCCTGTATGCAGTGAGCTCCTCAGTGACCCCTAGTGGTGGCTGCAGACACATTGTACAGCTCCTGTATGCAGTGAGCTCCTCAGTGACCCCTAGTGGTGGATGCAGACACATTATACAGCTCCTGTATGCAGTGAGCTCCTCAGTGACCCCTAGTGGTGGCTGCAGATACATTATACAGCTCCTGTATGCAGGGAGCTCCTCAGTGACCCCTAGTGGTGGCTGCAGATACATTATACAGCTCCTGTATGCAGGGAGCTCCTCAGTGACCCCTAGTGGTGGCTGTAGATACATTATACAGCTCCTGTATACAGTGAGCTCCTCAGTGACCCCCTAGTGGTGGCTGCAGATACATTATACAGCTCCTGTATGCAGTGAGCTCCTCAGTGACCCCTAGTGGTGGCTGCAGATACATTATACAGCTGCTGTATGCAGTGAGCTCCTCAGTGACCCCTAGTGGTGGCTGCAGATACATTATACAGCTCCTGTATGCAGGGAACTCCTCAGTGACCCCTAGTGGTGGCTGCAGATACATTATACAGCTGCTGTATGCAGTGAGCTCCTCAGTGACCCCTAGTGGTGGCTGCAGATACATTATACAGCTGCTGTATGCAGGGAGCTCCTCAGTGACCCCTAGTGGTGGCTGCAGATACATTATACAGCTCCTGTATGCAGTGAGCTCCTCAGTGACCCCTAGTGGTGTCTGCAGATACATTATACAGCTCCTGTATGCAGGGAGCTCCTCAGTGACCCCTAGTGGTGGCTGCAGATACATTATACAGCTCCTGTATGCAGGGAGCTCCTCAGTGACCCCTAGTGGTGGCTGCAGATACATTATACAGCTCCTGTATGCAGGCAGCTCCTCAGTGATCCCTAGAGGTGGCTGCAGATACATTATACAGCTCCTGTATGCAGGGAGCTCCTCAGTGACCCCTAGTGGTGGCTGCAGATACATTATACAGCTCCTGTATGCAGTGAGCTCTGCGGTGACCCCTAGTGGTGGCTGCAGATACATTATACAGCTCCTGTATGCAGGGAGCTCCTCAGTGACCCCTAGTGGTGGATGCAGATACATTATACAGCTGCTGTATGCAGTGAGCTCCTCAGTGACCCCTAGTGGTGGCTGCAAATACATTATACAGCTCCTGTATGCAGTGAGCTCTGCGGTGACCTCTAGTGGTGGCTGCAGACAGATTGAATTATATTAGGCAGATTAGAAAATTAAACAGCACTAAATTCTAAACCAGTTTTTCTAAGCCAACGGCTGTCCGGGCATGTTGGGAATTGTAGTTTTGCAGCAGTTGGGGGATACGCTGGTTGGGGAAACACTGTTCTGGACCTATAAATAGAATATTGGGATGGTGGGTTATCTGGATATACAGTGGTCCCTCAACATATGATATTAATTGGTTCCAGGAGAACCATCATATGTTGAAACCATCATATGTCGAGTACATATGTCTATGTAAAAATGGTAATTGGTTCTGGGGCCTTGGAACCATTGTATGTTGAATACATATCTCTATGGGAAACTGCTAATTGGTTCTGGGATGACCATTTTATGGGGAGTGTATGGGGAGTGTTTAACAAACCAGGGTGCCGCCAGCTGTTGCACAACTACAACTCCCAGCATGCATGTACAGCCATTGACTGTCTGGGCATGCTGGGAGTTATAGTTTTGCAACAGCTGGAGGCACACTGATAGGGAAACATTGGTGTATGGGGTGTATAGTGTGTATATGTATTGTATCTGATGTGTGACATCGCATACAGTACTGTACAGTTCTTTAAATACCTTCAGGGGGGACAGAATGTCCTCCATTACCATCCTGCCAACTACAGCTCTATAGGAAAGGAAGGGGAGGGCAGCCAGCAGCTCATTGGATGCCTGCAGCAAGATGCTGCAGGCTATTGGCTATGGCTGCACTGGGGGGGGGGGGGGGCTTACACGGAGCTTACAGTGGAAGCCTGTATGAGTTAGCAGGACAGCATGTGAGTAACAGGAGGCAGAACGGGGCACACGGGGACATTATACAACTATCTGTCATTTGCTGAAGTTGTCAGCACTGTCAGATAGCTGTTTGTACGATGGCCCCGACACACAGCAGCATCATATGTCGAGGCTGCCTTCAACATACGATGGGCTCTGAGAGGCCATCATATGTTGAAATGATCATATGTCGGGGCCATCATAAGTCGGGGGATCACTGTAGTATCTTTTACCCATAGCTCATCTGTCCTCTATAGCTGCAGCTGATTCCAGGCACGCCTGCACATTACATAAGGGAACTGGGTTAATAATTATACTCACTGATCGGGGTGTGCAGAGCTACATGCTCCTGGTACGGAGTGTAATATTTGTACTGTTTGCCGCAGAACTCACACATATAATTACCGGTTTCTACAGAAGCAAAAATAAAAATAAAATGGGAGACAAATCACTGAAGTGAGAAAACAATTTAAGAATTTTTCTAAAAAATAAATATCTGTCGATGACTGTATATAGGTGGTCACCAATCAGAACTGATAAGACTAATCATTGGTGCAGTTGTATCTTATATAATAATAATTATAACAATCAATCATAATAATAAATCATAAACATAACAATAATAAAAATGCAAAGTGTTTCACAACCAGGGTGCCTACAGCTGTTGCAAAACTACAACTCCCAGCATGCCCGGACAGCCGAAGGCTGTCCGGGCATGCTGGGAGTTGTAGTTTTGCAACAGCTGTAATCACCCCGGTTGGGAGCACTGCAAAAACAGCAACAAACAAGTGAGAAAATAGCGAGAGGGGTTGCTTTATAATATGTGGCAGGGGCTGCATTGAAAATTGAGCGGTATACTTACGTGGCCCGTTCACCCGCCTATGCAGGTTTCCCAAGCTCCGGTCTTCATCACGGTCCGCTTCTTCACTACTTCTGGGAAAGGAAACCCCCCACCTCAGCATATATATATGAGCTACATGGAATGTCACCAGAAATCGTGAAGAAGACGTCGACCGCGGAGGAGACTGGGCACTAGGGAAACCGTCCGAGGTCGGGGAACGGGCCGAGTAATTCAGCTTTGTAATATTGAATGCAGGCTGTGCCACATATTTAACCACCACACACCTGCCAGGAAAAACTATTTCCCAACATTTTACAGACCTGGGAGGTTGGCAAAACTAGGACACAATAAGAGTCTGAAATGACCTAGAAAGATTTAAAGGGGTTCTCCGGTGCTTAGACATCTTATCCCCTATCCAAAGGATAGGGGATAAGATGCCTGATCGCGGGAGTCCTGCAGCTGGGGACCCCCGGGATCTTGCACGTGGCACCCCGTTTGTAATAAGTTCCCAGAGCGTGTTGGCTCCGGGTCTGATTACCAACGACCACGGGGCCGGCGGCGTGTGATGTCACCCTCCGCCCTGCAATGCAAGCCTAAGGGAGGGGGTGTGACAGCTGTCACGCCCCCTCCCATATGCTTTCATTGAGGGGCGGAGGCGTGACGTCACACGCCGCCGGCCCAGTGGTCGTCGGTAATCAGACCCGGAGCCAACACGCTCTGGGGACTTATTACAAACGGGGTGCCACGTGCAAGATCCCGGGGGTCCCCAGCTGCAGGACTCCCGCGATCAGGCATCTTATCCCCTATCCTTTGGATAGGGGATAAGATGTCTAAGCACCGGAGAACCTCTTTAAGTAAATGTATAACCTCTTAAAATGTAAGATGCAGAAAAGAGAAAAATGTCCAGCGCTTGACTCGGGGAGCAGGAACTTTTAATTAGAATCCACAGGAAAACATACAGGAACACAAATGCGTGTGACGCGTTTCGGCTTGTTGTCACCAAGCCTTAGTCATACACTAAAAGGTCATCCTCTTAAAATGTAACCTCATAAAAGATATATATATATATATACACACACACACACACACACATATATATATATATATCTTTTATGAGGTTAAATATTGAAGTGTTTACTGGGCAGGCACTTCCTGGTGTGATGTCATATCTGTGCTGTTTGCTCTGAGCCAATCAGAAGTTTCCCCGTCCCGGCTAACAGACACACAAACTGCATCCACCCCCCTCCTTGAGCCCGTTCATACTACGGAATTCCGCTGCCGCCACTGGAATCTGTCTACGGACATTAAGCGCCATCCCATTCCCTACAGCACCGTCCCGGGACTTCAGGCTTCCGATGGAATCACATTTCTCGTCAGAAGTTCCATGAAGGAACTTCAGACATGTGAACTGAGCAGCAGAATTCCACTGAAGCCAATGGGAGGCTGCCGCTGCAAGCGGAATCTGCACGGAAATTCCATAGTGTGAACAGGGCCGTACACTAGATGAGTTTTCTGAAAACCTTGGTGAATTCTAAAACTATTACATAGAAGCAGGTAGGAAAAAACGGAAGATGCCTCTTTCTCCTGATAATGGAGCATTCACATCTCGTTTTACAAATCCGGCATGTGGACGCGTAAGAGAAGAATTTTGAAACCTCCTTCTGCCGGACCCCATTGAGTTCACTAAGTCGACAGGAGTCAGCAGATAGCGTCTCCGGTCGGCTCCTTTTCCAATAGTATCCACTGGACTGAAAGCGGAAAAACGGATGCGGTCAGAAAATGTGTCGACATTAGTATGGCGATCAATGGGGGTCCGGCAGGAGGCACGTGTAAAATTCCCCTGCCGGATTTGCAAAATGAAATGTGAATGCAGCCTTAGGCCATGTTCACACGACACAACTTTCTTCAGGCGGACTTTCCAGCAAAAAATTCCGTTGTGTGAACATAGCCTAAAATAGATTGCCAAGTATGGATAGGGGGGTGAGTATCTGATTGAGGAGGTTCCTACTGCTGGGGATCCCCCCCATTCATTTCTATGGGGGCACCGAAAAGACCAGAGTACAGCTCTCTGGCATTATCGGCGCTCCCATAGAAATTAATGGAGCGCATGCTGTCTAACGGTATAGACAACACGCGCTCCTCACTGAGAGAGCCGGGGTCCCGTCCTGGTGATCGCGGGGGGCCCCAGCAGTTAGGTTAATTAATTAAGCACTCCTTTAAGTGACCAATAAAATCAAGAGGCTGGAACCAGATTTAACAAACAAAAAAAATCCTCTACGGCACAAATCGTCCCCCTAATAAACATCCTATAGACCAGTGGTCTCCAACCTGCGGACCTCCAGATGTTGCAAAAACTACAACTCCCAGCATGCCCGGACAGCCGTTGGCTGTCCGGGCATGCTGGGAGTTGTAGTTTTTGCAACATCTGGAGGTCTGCAGGTTGAAGACCACTGCTCTAGACAGTAAAAATAAACTTAAAAATAAACTAAAGAGAACAGTATGAGAAATAAAGTATCAATGAGGATGGAGAGGGCGAGACATTCTAGAGATATCCCGCGTCTGTGAATCATACTTGGACCAAGTTTGACACATGGATCTAGGTCGTCTTCCTTTGCGTCCCCTGACGTTACCATCATATGGATATAGGTGTCTAAAAAGGCAAAAAAAAAAAAAAAAAGAACCATAAAAAAATAAAAAAGTTGATGTCATATGAAAATAATATTAATTAAAAAAAATTAACTGGACTATGGCTTACAATATCAGTCCGATTGTTCCAGATTATTACAGAACAGTAAAGGAGTCGCATATATAAGGGCATGACTACTTATTTGCCCGAAATAGCGCCACTCTGGGCTGGGACTGATGTTGCAGCTCATCCTCATACAAGTAAGCACTAGCTTCAATACCAGACATGACCCATGGGTCAGAGTGGCGCTGTTACACTTTCTTTCTAATTCCAGATATTGCCTTTAGCAGGGAGCTCCATCTTTGGCGCGGTAATAGGCTTATATAACCACGTTGCAGCCGTTCTATAACCTCAATGACTGCAGCAGCTCATTCTGTAGTGTTAATGAAAAAAAAAACACAGCTGCTTTTTTTTTTTCTATAAACAGCGCCATTGTCGCCCTCAGGTTTCGTGCGGTATTGCAACTCAGTTCCATTGAAGTTAAAGGGGTACTCCGGTGGAAAACTTTTTATTTTTTTATTTTAAATCAACTGGTGCCAGTAAGTTAAACCGATGTTTAAATTACATATATTCAAAATCTTAATCCTTCCAGTACTTATTAGCTGCTGAATACTACAGAGGAAATTATTTTCTTTTTGGAACACAGAGCTCTCTGCTGACATCACGACCACAGTGCTCTCTGCTGACACCTCTGTCCATTTTAAGAACTGTCCAGAGTAGGAGAAAATCCCCATAGAAAACATGTGCTGCTCGGGACAGTTCCTAAAATGGACAGAGGTGTCAGCAGAGAGCACTGTGCTGGTGATGTCAGCAGAGAGCTCTGTGTTAAAAAAAAGAAAATAATTTCCTCTGTAGTATTCAGCAGCTAATAAGTACTGGAAGGATTATGATTTTTTAACAGAAGCAATTTACAAATCTGTTTTACTTTCTGGCACCAGTTGATTTAAAAAAAATAAAAAATAAAAAGTTTTCCACCGGAGTACCCCTTTAATGTAGGTAAGTTGTAATACCAGAACATAATTGGCGCTGCTTTTTGGATGAAAGTACCTACGTTTTCTAATTCTGGATAACCCCTTAGTTATATCACACCCAGGGCTCATGCGCAGCATTATTATACATTTTTTATTCATACAAAACTGGGGGGTTTCCTGCAATGTTGGCTTTTAGGAAAAAATATGGCACCATGTAGACATACCGTAAATCCTGCATGCACCATACAGGCTCCATGTACACCGCTCCACCACATACAGGAGGCATTAGTGTTTCCACATGCACTTTTACATATGACCACAAGATGTCAGTAGAGATTCTATTTTTAGGGTCTATCCTGATATTGCAATGCATCTATTATATGTATAGATTTTGAATTATTGGCTAAATTTTTTTATTTAAATTTTATAATAATTTAGATGTCTATAAAAGGTTTGGCACATTAGCGCGGGATCGGTCGGAACACACAGAAGCCGAACCAATTAAAAAGTTTGAGCAATAAAAATGTTAAGTGACTACTAAAAAACATTATGAAATTGCAAGGACAGGAGCTGCAGTGCTCATTCGCCTCGCTGATTTTCAGAGGGTGCAGGAAGTCGTGACCTATAAACAGCCCAGATAACCGCTTTACCACATTTTCTATACTCTTATTTCTGTGATCGGGGGAAGGAAGTATTGTAAAATGATTTGTATGCATATGTATTAAAGGGGTACTCCGGTGGAAAACTTTTTTTTTTTTTTTAAATCAACTGGTGCCAGAAAGTTAAACAGATTTGTAAATTTAAAAAAATCTTAATCCTTCCAGTACTTATTAGCTGCTGAATACTACAGAGGAAATTCTTTTCTTTTTGGAACGCAGAGCTCTCTGCTGACATCACGAGCACAGTGCTCTCTGCTGACATCTCTGTCCATTTTAAGAACTGTCCAGAGTTGGAGAAAATCCCCATAGCAAACATATGCTGCTCTGTTCAGTTCCTAAAATGGACAGAGATGTCAGCAGAGAGCACTGTGGTCATGATGTCAGCAGAGAGCTCTGTATTCCAAAAAGAAAAGAATTTCCTCTGTAGTATTCAGCAGCTAATAAGAACTGGAAGGATTAAGATTTTTTTTTTTTATAGAAGTAATTTACAAATCTGTTTAACTTTCTGGCACCAGCTGATTTAAAAAAAAAAATAAATTAATTAAAAAAAATTCCACCGGAGTACCCCTTTAAATAAAAATAAAGGACCTTATACACAGTAAATCACAAGCATCCCCTCTATGACAATCAAAAATGTTGTGAGGTGTTGTAAGTCTAAAGCAGTGTTTCCCAACCAGGGTGCCGCCAGATGTTGCAAAACTACAACCCCCAGAATGCCTGGACAGACAAAGGCTATCCAGGCATGCTGGGAGTAGTAGTTTTGCAACAGCTGGAGGCACCCTGGTTGGGAAACACTGGTCTAAAAGGTACTAGAGAGCACTATATGGGATAGGGGATAACAAGGGCGGATGAAGAAGTGAGTCCCTACGTATGTACACACACTATGTGAGCAATATGACAGCATGGTATGTAAGGATGCATGTAAAATATATATATATATTAATATAAAAAATAAATAAAATTAAAAAAAAAATCTAAATAATAAATTGTCAAGCGAGCTGAGAAAAAAAGCTACTTTATCTAGATAATAGGTCTAGTGCAGCATTTTTCAACCCGGCTGCCTCCAGCTGTTGCAAAACTACAACTCCCAGCTTGCCCGGACAGCCTTTGGCTGTCGGGCAAGCTGGGAGTTGTAGTTTTGCAACAGCTGGAGGCACCCTGGTTGGGAAACACTGGTCTAGTGTGTTCTGCCAAGGCAATGAGGCTCCCATCCTTCCCAGGACTTATATATATATATATAAAATGTTATTTATATTATTTATATATTTTTTAAATCATGTTTTTCTTTTTACCCGTTCCCCTAACTGCCCTGAAACTATAGGTATCATTTTAAAAAACATAAAAATAAAAATGAATTTTCTACTGGCTAAATCTACCTACCGAGAGAACAATATTCCAAGAATACCAGAGAATTGGAATGTAACGTGGCAGCAAAATTTCCAATTCCACAATGCATAAAAAGTTCCGCTTCTAAAGTAATGACTTTATTCCCGCCCCTTCACACAGAATGAATTGTAAAACAAAAAAATAAATAAATAATCCCGCTATATCGCTGCGCTAAGAGAAAGGGGCCTAAGAGCAGCGACCGCGCATTTTCTATTAATTTTCAATTTGGTTTTAAGTGCTCTTACAAAAAAAAAAACCTGAAGGAGGCGAGGAGGAGGGTGGGAACGGCAAGGGAGATAAGCGGCTCATCTAGGCGGCACTATTTATAGTGCTGCGGCCATTTTGAGAAAAGGGAAAAAAAAATACTTGGAAAGTGATGTTGTATTTTAAAATGGAAGCCTCCTAAGCAGGGCCATGTTTGCCACTAGGTACCCATGGGCCTGTGCCTAGGGCGGCAAAAAAAAAAAATCAACCCCCCCCCCCCCCGCCCCCTCTTGGCCGGGACCTGTGGACAAAAATACAGCTGCAAAACGGTGTATCTCATATGAAATCAGCCTACTGCGTCCTCAGTGGACACTTCTTCCCGAGCCCGGCCCTTATTAAAGGGGTACTCCGGTGGGAAATAATTTTTTTTCAAATCAACTGGCACCGGAAAGGTAAACAGGTTTGTAAATGACTTCTATTTATAAATATTAATCCTTCCAGTACTTATCAGCAGCCGTATGCTGCAGAGGAAGTTGTATTTCTTTCTGGCATTCTTTTCAGTTAGACCACAGTGCTCTCTGCTGACACCTCTGTCCATTTTAGGAACTGTCCAGAGTAGGAGCAAATCCCCATAGAAAACCTCTCCTGCTCTGGACAGTTCCTAAAATGGACAGAGGTGTCAGCAGAGAGCACTGTGGTCAGACTGAAAAGAAATACAACTTCCTCTGCAGCATACCGCTGTTGATAAGTACTGGAAGGATTAAGATTTTTAAATAGACGTAATTTACAAATCTGTTAAAAGGGTTATCCAGGAATTTTTATATATATATATATCAACTGGCTCAAGAAAGTTAAACAGATATGTAAATTACTTTTATTAAAAAATCTTAATCCTTTCAGTACTTATGAGCTTCTGAAGTTAAGGTTGCTCTTTTCTAAGTGCTCTCTGATGACACGTGTCTTGGGAACCGCCCAGTTTAGAAGAAGTTTTGCTATGGGGATTTGCTTCTAAACTGGGCGGTTCCCGAGACACGAGTCATCAGAGAGCACTTAGACATAAGAGAACAACCTTAACTTCAGAAGCTCATAAGTACTGAAAGGATTAAGATTTTTTAATAGAAGTAATATACAAATCTGTTTAACTTTCTGGAGCCAGTTGATATATATATATATATATATATATATATATATATATATATATATATATATATAAAAATAAAAAAAATTCCTGGATAACCCCTTTAACCTTTCTGGCGCCAGCTGATTTAAAAAAAATATATATTTTCCACCGGAGTACCCCTTTAATAAGGGCCGGGCTTCACCACTGCCATTCCCCATAAGTGCTGTCCCCTACCCTCTTGGCAAGTCTCTAGCGCAGGGTTCCTACCTCTGAGAGATGGAGATCGGAATACTTACCGTCCACCGCATGCAAGTCCCTGTGCTCCTGGAAACAGCTGTAATATTTGTACTTTTTGCCACAGACGTCGCACGTGTAGCGAAAGTTGTCTGCAAGAATGAAAATATGTATATGCTAGCACGTTCAGATGAATGACTGGACAACGACAAGCAGGACGGCAACACAGCATGTGACAGGCGGATGGCAGCACACTGATCTATTGGGGTCTACCCCTCCCCCTACTATGCAAAGGGAAAAAATGGGGGGCGGCCTGGTACATTTTAGTAGAAACACCAAAAATATCAAAGAAATAAAACCCCACAGTCCAGCTATGAGGTAAATAGTCATTGACCTTACAAACCAAGTCCAGATGGCCAAACCCACCCAGCCCGTCCATCGTCCCTCAGGGGGAGGCCACATAATTGGGAGAGATTTATCAAGACCCGCCCAGAGGAAAAGTTGACCAGTTGCCCATAGCAACCAATCAGATCGCTTCTTTCACTTTCCAGAGGCCTTTTCAAAAATGAAAGAAGCGATCTGATTGGTTGCTATGGGCAACTGGTCAACTTTTCCTCTGGACAGGTTTTCATAAATCTCTCCCAATATCCATTACAAATATCATTGAGTCGCTCTCTTCTCGGGCCTCTTGAATGGCAAATCTTCCTAATAAGTATTGGGGGGGAAGATTGATTCATAACTAGACTGATTTGCCGTCCTGTGTGAGGAAAAACAACCAATGTGGCTCCTCGACAACCAATATGGCTCCTCTGACAACCAATATGGCTCCTCGACAACCAATATGGCTCCTTGAAAACCAATATGGCTCCATGACAACCAACATGGCTCTCCTCTGACAACCAATATGGCTCCATGATAACCAATATGGCTCCTCTGACAACCAATATGGCTCCTCTGACAACCAATATGGCTCCTCTGACAACCAATATGGCTCCTCGACAACCAATATGGCTCCTTGAAAACCAACATGGCTCTCCCCTGACAACCAATATGGCTCCTTGACAACCAATATGGCTCCTTGACAACCAATATGGCTCCTTGACAACCAATATGGCTCTCCCCTGACAACCAATATGGCTCCTTGACAACCAATATGGCTCCTTGACAACCAATATGGCTCTCCCCTGACAACCAACATGGCTTCCTGACAAGCAAAAGGATTTTTTTTGACAACCAACATGGCTCCGAGTGGCTGCCATACTGACTGTCATTCACCTATACCCAGACAGGTGATGGGGGTGGAGAGATTCTAAAATAATAGTTCTAGGAGAGAGTGGCGGTACAATACATTGGATAGTGGTCGGCTGGATGTGTATGAGCAGACATTGATGACATGAAGCAGACATGTCGGGAGCGGAGACTAACAATGGTTTGCGCATTTCTGCAGGTTACTGTTATGACCATCTATATCCCTGCCCTATATATAAACCTTTTAACCCGGTGACCTGACAATGGCGGCCATCTAATCCAGTGTTTCCCAACCAGAATGCCTCCAGCTGTTGCAAAACTACAACTCCCAGCATGCCCGGACAGCCAAAGGCTGTCCGGGCATGCTGGGAGTTGTAGTTTTGCAACAGCTGGGGGCATCCTGGTTGGGAAATACTGATCTCATCTGTAGGGACATGTACATGGACCCATGTACACACTGATGGAATTGACATCTGGGGTCAGACAAACGGATAATGGTTTCCTATTACAGTCATAGGGGTTTGTCCAAATAGTAGGTGCACAAAAACAAGAGGAGGGATAGAGGCCGAGCAACAGCCTACAAACCACCAAGGCTACCATTTTGCTACTGTTCTGTAAACAGCATTTAGAAACATGCTTTACAGCAATCACATGGACATAGACAATAGCCTGTAGGGGGGAGATTGACTTTGATAGGAGAGTATAGTGGGAATGCTTTGTGACCTGTGCCGAGGTCATTCTGCAGAGGGTTAAAAGGGGTTATCCAGGAAAAAAAAATTGTTTTTATATATCAACTGGCTCCAGGAAGTTAAACAGATTTGTAAATTACTTCTATTAAAAAATCTTAATCCTTTCAGTACTTATGAGCTTCTGAAGTTGAGTTGTTCTTTTATGTCTAAGTGCTCTCTTATGACACGTGTCTTGGGAACCGCCCAGTTTAGAAGAGGTTTGCTATGGGGATTTGCTTCTAAACTGGGCGGTTCCCCGAGACACGTATCATCAGAGAGGACTTAGACAGAAAAGAACAACTCAACTTCAGAAGTTCATAAGTACTGAAAGGATTAAGATTTTTTAATGGAAGTAATTTACAAATCTGTTTAACTTCCTGGAGCCAGTTGATATATAAAAAAATGTTTTTTCCTGGATAACCCCTTTAAGGGTGGAGTGTAAGCTCTGTCCCCCACCTATCTATATGTCAGTTTACACTGCAATCCTGTCTGTGATGATAAGGAGGAGACTGCTGGAAAGTGACGGCTTAGTATTAGGCTTAGAGGTAAGAATAAAAATATGGATACTAAAATGAAAAATTACGAAAAGCCAATGAAAAATTCTTTAAAAATATGTGCAGTGTAAAAAGGTTTATTTATATAATAATAGGTCACAGCTCCAGGAAAAGTAGAGTTTGTCTTAAAGGGGTATTCCACTGACCAGCATTCGGAACATTTAGTTCCGAACACTGTTTGTGCACTGCTGGGGTCAGGCCACCCCCTCTCAATGCAAGTCTATGGGAGGGGGCGTGGTGGCCACCACGCCCACTCCCATAGACTTGGATTGAGGGGGCGTGACCTGATGTCACAAGGTGGCGCGGCCGACCCCCGCAGCACGTACACAGCGTTCGGAACTGAATGTTCTGAACGATGGCCAGTGGAGTAGTACCCCTTTAATACCCTGACAGCTAACCAAGGGGGTCTGCAGCTCTTACCGCAAATACAGCAGACAGATTTCCTTCAATCATGTACATTATTGATTAATTTCTTTTTTTTAAATAAGTTAACCTCTCTATGTTATGTATAACCTTATGGGTATGTTTTTATGCTATTGTAAAACAAATATTTTTATTGAAAAAAAATATTAGCTTGTTTTGTGAAGAAGTAATAGACCCACATTTCTGTCTAACCTACTAGATGCAATAGTCCTTATTGAATGTGGCATTTAAGTGGTTGAATGGCCGGGATCAGCGCTATCTCCAATCCCAGCCTGGGTGTATATTACAGCTGTTACCTGCAGACACAGTTAAAAGGGGTACTCCAGTTGATGCAGACACTTAAAGGGGTACTCCGGTGCTCCAGCGTTTTGAACATTTTGTTCAGAATGCTCGGAGGCGTGACATCATGGCCAAGCCCCCTCGTGATGTCACACCTCCCTCTATTCATGTCTATGGGAGGGGGGTGTCTGCTGGTCGGCCCCTCCCATAGACATGAATTGAGGGGGCGTGGCCGTGATGTCACGACCACTGCCGCTGCTGTTTAGAATGCCAGATGCTGTAGGAGATCGCAGGGGGCCCCAGCAGCATGACCCGCGAGATCAGACATCTTATCCCCTTATCCTTTGGATAGGGGATAAGATGTCTAGCAGAGGAGTACCCCTTTAAACCCCTTCCAGAGGAACGTATAGTAGTAAGTATAAGTAAGTCCACACCACAATGTACAGTTATGTTGTGGTGATGGAACAGGTTTAAGAGGTTTTCCCATCACATGTTGTTACTAGGATTTGCCATATTATCATTGGTGGGGTCTGACCTATGGGACCTCTACTGATCTCTAGAACAAGGGAACCTAGCATGAATACGTAGGGAAAACTAGCAGCAGCAGCCTCCATTCTGCGGATCAGATGGATCCCAGAATTCCCACCAATAACCTATTGATTTCATTGACTTTAAAGGGTTATTCCCGAACATTGACATCTTGTCTCCTATCTAAAGGAGAGGGGATAAGATGTCTGATCGCGGGGAGCCCACCGCCGGGCCCCCCGCGATCTCCGTGTGGCACCCACCATCTCTACCGGGCTGCTACTCCAGTCTCAGAAACCTCTGTGTTTCCGGGACAGGAGACGTGATTAACGCCACGCTCCCTTGTGATGTCAAGCCACGCCCCCTCCATTCATGTCTATGGTCGTCACGCCCCCCTTCCACAGACATGAATGGAGGGGGTAAGAATTATCTTTGATAATTCTCACATAAATTGTTTAGATGTACACATTCATGCATTTTTATTTATAATTTACACCAATGTGTTTTAAAT
>NC_079197.1:10631866-10741866 GCF_029499605.1 Hyla sarda | reverse complement strand
GCACCCTCTACAGAAGCCGCTTCATTGTCTGAGGGGAAATAATAAAAAACAATGTTCATTTTTGATTAATTTTTTTCTTTAAATGTAAAAAAAACAATAATGTAATTTAAAATATAATATTATTAAATATATTATATATCTACAGGGAAAGAAACATTTTGTAATAAAATAAATAAAAATAAAATGAGGAAAAATATTTTGGTTTTTCACTAACCGCTAATGTTTCCTGCAGGAGCGACCTGAAAGCATCATCCTTGCAGGAGCAGAGAAATCCGTATTAAAAGCCCTCATAGTAAGTTACAATAGGCTATGTGATTATCTACTGATCAGTACCAGACACCCGCAATCACTGGCTCCTTAAAGAAGGAAATGACACCTTTCCCAACTTGTATTAGTAAATTCTATTTTCAATTAAATAAGAATATTCTGGGCAATTCCTTGAAATGTATTAATAAAAGGGATAACTGGAGCAGGGGTCCCCACACACTAACACCGTACCATCAGAATGTACAATGAACAGACACTGTAGGTACACGCCCCTTTGCCAAGAGAAGATGTCAATTAAACTCATAAGAAGAAATGGCATAATGCAGCGTTCTATAAAAAGATTCTTTAGAAGGGTTATTTCATGGGGAACACAGGTTTCCACTGCATCCCCCTTCATGATGGCACCATAATGGAGGATGCTCCCCCGTCACTGTAGGGACAGGTAACAGAGAGGTTTAAAAGGACCCCTCCCCTTACACACCCCAGAGCTTTCCAAATTACTACCAAGATGTGACCTACAATAAACCCAACACTAGAGATGAGCAAAGTTACAATGATTCAATTCGTCACAAACTTCTCGGCTCGGCGGTTGCTGACTTTATCCTGTATAAATTAGTTCAGCTTTCAGGTGCTCCGGAGGCTGGAAAAGGTGGATACAGTCCTAGGAGACTCTCCAGACCACGGAGCACCTGAAAGCTGAACTAATATATGCAGGATAAAGTCAGAAGGATTAGTGGAAACCGAATTAATGGTATGAAATAATTCCTTTTATATACTAAAAGAAACAACCTCTCCTTAAAGTGGAATTTTTTTTAATCAACTGGTGCCAGAAAGTTAACAAATTTGTAAATGACTTCTATTCAAATTTTTTTATCCTTCCAGTACTTATCAGCTGCTGTATGCTCCACAGGAAGTTCTTTTCGTTTTGAATTTATTTTCTGTCTAACCACAGTGCTCTCTGCTGACACCTCTGTCCATATCAGGAACTGTCCAGAGCAGGGGCAAATCCCCATAGCAAACCTCTCCTGCTCTGGACAGTTCCTAAAATGGACAGAGGTGTCAGCAGAGAGCACTGTGTTCAGACAGAAAACAAATTTAAAAAGAAAAGAACTTCCTCAGGAGCATACAGCAGCTGATAAGTACTGAAAGGATTAAGATTTTTTAATAGAAGTATTTAACCAATCTGTTTAACTTAATGGCACAAGTTGATAAAAAAAAAAATGTTTCCACCAAAATACCCCTTAAAGGGATACTCCGGTGAAAACCTTTTTACTTTTAAATCAACTGGCTCCGGAAAGTTAAACAGATTTTTAAATTACTTCTATTAAAAAAATCTTAATCCTTCCTGTACTTATTAGCTGCTGAATACTACAGAGGAAATTATTTTCTTTTTGGAATGCTCTCTGATGACATCATGAGCACAGTGCTCTCTGCTGATGTCATTATAATAGTAATAATAACTCTTTATTTATTGTTGTCCTTAGTGGGATTTGAACCCAAGGCCCCAGCACTGCAAGGCAGCAGTGCTAACTACTAAGCCACCATGCTGCCCTTAATATACATCTGCTATGCACGGTTGCTAAAATGGACAGAGATGTCAGCAGAGAGCACTGTGTTCGTGATGTCATCAGTGTTCCAAAAAGAAAGGAATTTCCTCTGTAGCATTCAGCAGCTAATAAATACTGAAAGGATTAACATTTTTTAATAGAAGTTATTTACAAATATGTTTAACTTTCTGGCACCAGTTGATTTAAAAGAAAAAAGGTTTTCACCGGAGTACCCCTTTAAAATAGGGGTTATCAGACCAGTAAAGATCACGTACACAGGCCATCGATATTAGTCCCAACTCCCTGCACCCCAGCCGATCAGCCATTTAAAGTGGCACAGTTGTCAGTACATGGTGGGGGCTGTAGTTTTCCAGAAGCCTGAGAGACAAAAGTTAGGGAACACTGGAAAAAAATTCCCATAGTGAAATTCCCATTTACTATGAGACTGCACTCCTGCAACTGCCCACTAGGAGCGCTGCTCTGCTGAAGCCTAATGTAAGGGCAGTCCTCTTTTCTAAGCAAGCTCTGCAGACATGGCAGTCGTCTCTATACCTACGAAGCTGCGACAGATGAGAACTCGGGAGTCATTGGTTTAGGTGCCTGACTGGAAAACGTCTTGAGAGAAGCTTCTAAGAGGCTGTTTTCACGCGCCACCTCAAAGTGTGAATCTTTAACCAATATATTAGAGGGGTTTTAAGATAATCTTTTGATGTAGCGAGGTCCATTAATAATCTAAAAGATTCCAATAAAGCGTCTCTCTCATGCTGATGGATTCTGGGCCTCTGTCTGCTCCTCTAATTACAATATCTCCCCCGTCCCATTCATTTCCTCCGCTTTTATCTCATTATTTGGCGATGGGATTTAATTACACGTTTTAATCACCGCGCCTTCACAACAGCGCCACGGAGCTCTGATGTCCTATCTTATCTGAGGAACGCTCTGTTTACCGCTCTTTACAGAGGGAACATGCATCCCGCCATACATTTCCCTACAGCGCCCTCTGCAGAATTACATGCCGGCCGTACAAAACAACAGTGACCTGTAATAAATGGATGGGCCAGATCCGTCAGAGTGAGCGTCCATCTTTGCTAAGGGTAGGGTCATACGTTGTATTTTGCTGCTGCGTATTTTTCTACCCATTTAAAGGGGTACTCTGGTGAAAAACATTTTTATTTTTTTTAAATCAACTGGTGCCAGAACGTTAAACAGATTTGTAAATTACTTCCTTCCAGTACTTATCGGCTGCTGTATGCTCCACAGGAAGTTCTTTTCTTTTTAAATTTATTTTCTGTCTGACCACAGTGCTCTCTGCTGACACTTGTCTGTCTGTCTCAGGAACTGTCCGGAGCAGGAGAGGTTTGCTATGGGGATTTGCTCCTACTCTGGACAGTTCCTGAGACAGACAGAGGTGTCAGCAAAGAGCACTGTGGTCAGACAGAAAAGAAATTTAAAAAGAAAAGAACTTCCTGTGGAGCATACAGAGGCTGATAAGTACTGGAAGGATAAGTACTGGAAGGAAGTAATTTACAAATCTGTTTAACGCTCTGGCACCAGTTGATTTAAAAAAAAAAAAAAAAATATATATATATATATATATATATATATATATATGTTTTACACCAGAGTACCCCTTTAAATGAGTAGAAAAATCAGTTGCATAAAATATGCAGAAAAATACAACACACGGGACCCTAGCCTAAAGGTGTATTTCCTACAGCATTTAGCGATAGTCATGGTTCTCTCGTCCCGCCTAGTTGCAGCAGCCAGGATTCTGAAAAACAGTCAAGTTGTGTAAATATGTCGGCACTGCAAGCTATGCTGTATCCGTAACTCCCATCATGCTGTTTACACAAATCCTATTACTGTCTATGGGTGTTACCCCTAAACTGCATATAACAGCCCACTGGGCTGTTTTAGAATTCTGGCCGCCACAACTACGAGGGGCCCTTATTTTTGTGGATATGTAATGCATATGTCATAGAGATGGGAATAACCCCTTAATATTCAATTGATAATATCCCCTTTTGTTTGGTGGTCAAGGGTGTTTGAGGGGTTCATATCTCATTTTCTGGTGGTCTAGGGCAGTGGTCTTCAACCTGCGGACCTCCAGATGTTGCAAAACTACAACTCTCAGCATGCCCGGACAGCCAACGGCTGTCCGGGCATGCTGGGAGTTGTAGTTTTGCAACATCTGGAAGTCCGCAGGTTGAAGACCACTGGTCTAGGGTTATGCCTATATCTGTAGTAATCTAAGGTGGTGGAGGGGGGCAAAAATGCATTCCCTGGAGGTCTAGGGTAGAAGATGGGCCTAATATTTAATTCTCTTGTGGTCTAGGGCAATGCCCCCTTATCCCGTGGGTAGAGGAGAAGATTAATACCTGGTGGTCTAGAGTATAAAAAAGGCTGCTGTACCCTAGATCACCTGGGAATAAAATATAAGGCCTTCTTATACCCTATACCAGCAGGGATTAATCAGCCCTTCTTATACCCTAGACCACTGGGAAATAAAATAAGATGGATTGATATTTTATTTCCTGGTGGTCTAGGGTAAAGGAAGAGTTAAATTATTATTCCATTGTGGTCTAGGTTAGAGAATGGTTAATATTTTATTCCCTGTTGGTCAGAGGTATAGCCTTTTTAAACATTAGACTACCAGGCAATAAAATAAGATGGGGCGATACTTTATACCCTGGTGGTCTAGGGTATAAGAAGGGTTAATATTTTATTCTGCGTGGTCTGGGTATAAGAGGGGTTGATATATTATTTCCTGGTGGTCTAGGGAATAATGGGCTGAAATTTTATTCTCTTGAGGCCTGGGTTTAAGAAGGGGTAATATTTTTTTTACTGGTTGTCTGGAGTATAAAGAGGGTTTATATATAATTCCCTGGTGGTCAAGGGTATAGAAAGGGTTAAAGGAATACTGTAGTGTAAAATGACTTAGGGGATAAGTTATAGAGCGCGGGGGGGATAAGTTAGAGATTGCGGCCCAATCCCCCCCCCCCTCCCCCCCGTGATTTCCTGTATGGGCCCCGGCAATCATGGCGCAGTGGCCGACACGACCCCCCCCCCATGTATCCCATAGAGATAAATGGAAGGGGTGCGTCAGCCACCGATTCATGCGGGGACGAAACGCTCCCTTCAGGCGGACTGCCGGGGCCCCGTACAGGAGATCGCGGGGTGTCCCAGCGTTCGGACCCCCCGCGATCTATAACTTATCTCCTATACTTCGGATAGCAGATAAGTTATTTTGCACTACAGTATTCCTTTTAATATATTACCTGGTGGTCTAGGGTACCAGAAGGGTTGATATACCTTAGATCACCTATTAACCCTTCTTCTACCCTAGACCACCAGGGAATAATATACTAACCTTTCTTATACCTTAGACCATCAGGGAAAATATAACTAATATTTTATTCCCTGGTGGTCTAGGGTATAAGAAGGGTGAATATTTTATTCCCTGGTGGTCTGGGGTATAAGAAGGGTAAATATTTTATTCCCTGGTGGTCTAGGGTATAAGAAGGGTTAATATTTTATTCCCTGGTGGTCTGGGGTATAAGAAGGGTAAATGTTTTATTCCCTGGTGGTCTAGGGTATAAGAAGTGATAATATTTTATTCCCTGGTGGTCTGGGGTATAAGAAGGGTAAATATTTTATTCCCTGGTGGTCTAGGGTATAAGAAGGGTAAATATTTTATTCCCTGGTGGTCTGGGGTATAAGAAGGGTAAATATTTTATTCCCTGGTGGTCTAGGGTATAAGAAGGGTAAATATTTTATTCCCTGGTGGTCTGGGGTATAAGAAGGGTAAATATTTTATTCCCTGGTGGTCTAGGGTATAAGAAGGGTTAATATTTTATTCCCTGGTGGTCTGGGGTATAAGAAGGGTAAATATTTTATTCCCTGGTGGTCTGGGGTATAAGAAGGGTAAATATTTTATTTCCTGGTGGTCTAGGGTATAAGAAGGGTTAATATTTTATTTCCTGGTGGTCTAGGGTATAAGAAGGGTAAATATTTTATTCCCTGGTGGTCTAGGGTATAAGAAGGGGTAATATTTTATTCCCTGGTGGTCTGGGGTATAACTACTCGGATATGGTATGGATTTGTCTGTTTGCGATCAGCACTTCTATGGAGACGTTGTGGTAAATCTCTGATGCCCCTCCGACGGGCACGGCCGCTTCCTCCTTTTACTCTTCTATACTATTACGGACCATGGTCATTAGATCAGTTCAATTATATTTTTTCCCAGATAATGAAATCCTTTATCCGTGGCGGCCTTTCCTATGACATGTACTGATGAGATTGAACTGGGCAAGAGGAGAGAAGAAGAAACAATGATAAATCCGTATGAAGATGTCAAATATTTACCTATGTGCGCTCGTACGTGAGTCTGGAAGCAGTTGTAATATTTGTA
Organism: Hyla sarda; assembly: GCF_029499605.1. NCBI lineage: Eukaryota > Metazoa > Chordata > Amphibia > Anura > Hylidae > Hyla > Hyla sarda. Next base: position 10,735,641 of record NC_079197.1, on the reverse strand, counting down.
CTTTTTCCTACAAATCCCACATTCATAGGACCCTGGAAAAAAAAAAAAGAGAAAAACGTATGTGAATGTGAGAATAGTGCAAAATAATCAATAACTAACTAAATAAATGAATAAATAAATAAATAAACAACAAAATATAAAAACACTTTACATAAAGTGATGCTTTCGATTGGAGCCATTAAAGTGGCTCTTTACCTATCAAACTCTTTTAGGTTAGTGTTTTCCAAACAGTGTGCCTGCAGCTGTTGCAAAACTACAACTCCCAGCATGCCCGGACAGCCAAAGGCTGTCCGGGCATGCTGGGAGTTGTAGTTTTGCTACAGCTGGAAGCGTGCTATAGGCTGGTGCGTGGTATACCCAGTTAAATACGGTATATGTATACATAAGGAGCATTACACTAGGCACAGCATCCTCATCTGTTTACCCTGAGGAAGGGGATGTATGTCCTCAAAACTCGTTGACATTTTAGAAGTACCGCAATCTCAGGCCCTGCTGGGAGTTGTAATTTTGCAACAGCTTGAAGCACACTGGTTAGAAAACACTGTATTAGATGTTTCATAGTAGTGATAAACACCGCTTTACTGTACTTCTATAACCTGAGGAAGGGGATATATGTCCCTGAAACATGTTGAAGTTTTAGAAATACAGCAACCTCAGGACGTGCTGGGAATCAGAGTGGTGAGTATCACCATGAATCACTATGTTTCACAGTGATAAACACCACTCTGATTCCCAGCACGGCCTGCGGTTGCTGTACTTCTAAAACTTCAACGTGTTTCGGGGACATATATCCCCTTCCTCAGGTCATAGAAGTACAGCAAAGTCAGAGCGGGGTTTATCACTACTATGAAACATCTAATACAGTGTTTTCAAACCAGTGTGCTTCCAGCTGTTGCAAAATTACAACTCCCAGCACGGCCTGAGGTTGCTGTACTTCTAAAATGTCAACCTGTTTTGGGGACATATATCCCCTTCCTCAGGGTAACAGACGAGGATGCTGTGCCTACTGTAATGCTCCCCTATGTATGCATATACCATATTTATTGGGGTATACCACGCAATGGCCTATAACACGCACCCTCAAACGTTTTTTTACCCAAATATCCTTGTTAATATGAGGGTGCGTGTAGGTGCGTGTATAGCCCGATAAACTCTTTCTGGCCCTGCAGAAGCCGCTTCGGTTCAATGATTTAATGCGGCCGCTTGACATCATGTAAATACAGTGGCTTCTGCTGGGCCAGAGTCCCGCTGCCGCCGCCCGATTCCCTCCCCAACCCCGCCTTTCATATCTACCTCTCCTGGGGGCAAGTTCTTGCAGGCTCCGGTCCGTGCACAACCACCCCCTACTCTTGGTTTTTGGGGAAGGGTGTGGGGTGTGTAGCAGCTCAGCTTATTGCTGTGGCCACTATATGGCAGCGGACACATTCCTCTACAAGAAAAAACTAAATATTGTGACAGTCCTGCTAGGTTAAGGCTAAGAAAGGAGAAGAAGGTGAAAATAAAGATAAGAAAGACAAAAGGGAAGGTAAGTCCAATAAATTACAGTTTATTATAACACTTAAAATGCACTATAATGTCTTCTGCTGGGCCCTTGCATCAGACATAGGATGATAGATGGTAAATTAAATAACTGTGCTAAAAAAGTTAAAATAATATAGGTCATTTTTAATTTTTTAGCAGAATTATTTTATTTACCATCTCTCATCCTATGTCTGATGCAAGGGCCCAGCAGAAGACATTATAGTGTATTTTAAGTGTTATAAATAGAGATGAGCGAATTTACAGTAAATTCGATTCGTCACGAACTTCTCGGCTCGGCAGTTGATGACTTATCCTGCATAAATTAGTTCAGCCTTCAGGTGCTCCCGTGGGCTGGAAAAGGTGGATACATTCCTAGGAAAGAGTCTCCTAGGACTGTATCCACCTTTTCCAGCCCACCGGAGCACCTGAAAGCTGAACTAATTTATGCAGGAAAAGTCATCAACTGCCGAGCCGAGAAGTTCGTGACGAATCGAATTTACTGTAAATTCGCTCATCTCTAGTTATAATAAACTGTAATTTATTGGACTTATCTTCCCTTTTGTCTTTCTTATCTTTATTTTCACCTTCTTCTCCTTTCTTAGCCTTAACCTAGCAGGACTAGCAGGATTGGTTTTTCTTGTTTGTCTTGGACACATAGGGTAATGTGTATCACAGTATCCTCGGTTTGGGTTTTATGTAGAGCTCCCAACCCATTTTCTCTCTGTCCACATTCCTCTACATGCCCCCATGCGTCCGCTGCCATAAGTCAGTAGATCACATTTAGCTCCAGGGCACGTTTTTTCTTTTCACGTCACCGGCGGCGTCCTGCGCTGTCGCTGTGCCCTGACGAGTGAGGTCGCATTGAGGAACGTCACTCGTCAGTGCGCAGCGCACAGCAGCAGCACAGGACCCCACCGGAGCCTGCAGGAGTGCGCCCCCAGGAGAGGTAAATATGGAAGCTGGGGTTAGGAAGGGAATCGGGCGGCGGCGGGACTCTGGCCCAGCAGAAGCCGCTGCAGTTACATGATCTAAAGCGACCGCTTTAAATCATTGAACCGCAGCGGCTTCTGTGGGGCCAGAAAGAGTTTATCAGCGTATAACACACAGATAGACTTTAAGCAAAAAATTTTTGTTTAAAAAATGCGTGTTATACACCGATAAATACGGTATGTAATGGAAAAGGGCACCAACAACCCAAAAGGGAAGTTGAGTCCCATGTTTAGATTATATCTGATCTCAGTGCTGAGATCCGCTCCGACTGCGAGTTAGATTTGATTGACAGCCTGGGAGTGAAGGGCCATCCCCCATGCACTTCACTGACATATAACTCTGAAACGATCCCGATGAAACCTAAACTTTTATTGATGTGTCAAGTGTTTTTTCAAACAGCGCCACCCCTGCATTTCAAAACAGCAGAATTTTTGGGGACAACCAATATGGCTGCACTTCCTGTTCCTCTGTACTCACCTGGAGAGGATGTGCTGATTCTTGGGGGGATGCTACGTGGACGGCTGCTGCCGCTCCAGGATGGTTCCCTGCTCATGGCTGCTGCGAGTCTCTCTGGAGAATCTCCACCTGCTGGAAACACCCATAGACACAAAACGTACATATGAATTCATATTGGTCCAGCCCAAAACCAGAGCAAAATGGTAAACAATCCTCACTGAGGCGGAGACGTGATTAGTGTGACTGTCCATTCCCGTCCCCCACTGAGGATTAAAAACTGCACATAGATCAATCTTATTTGGAATAAAATGTTATAAAAAAGCATACATTTTGGGCTTTTTTTTTTACGTTCACGGCGTTCAACGTACGGGATAATTAACATTATATTTTAATAGTTCGGATATTTACGCACGCGGCGATACCAAATTTGTTTATTAGAAAATGTTTTATATATTTTTTTTTAACTTTTTTACCCTTTTTGGGGTAAAATGGGGAAAAACAGACAATTAAAATTTTTATTGGGGGAGGGTATTTTTCAAAAAATTTTTTAACTTTTATTTTCACACTTTAATAGTCCCCATAAGGGACTATTGATAGCAATCATTTGATTGCTAATACTGTTCAGTGCTATACATAGGGCACAGCACTGATCAGTGTTATCGGACATTTTCTGCTCTGGTCTGCTCGATCTCAGACCAGAGCAGAAGACCCGTTGAAGGCAGTGGAGGCAGGTGAGGGGACCTCCGTCTGCCATTCTGGATAATCGTATCTCCGCGGAAGCGCTGTGGGTGATCCGATCATCCATTTTAGTGACCCCAGTGCTGCAGATGCAGTGATCTGTACTGATCACAGCATCTGAGGGGTTTAACCATCAAACAATGAAGCTTTATTGATTGTTCAAAGAAACAGGGTTTAATGGTGGACATCCACGCGATCGCGGATGTCGGCCATTACCAGCGGGTTCTTGGCTACTATCAGAAGCCGGGACCTGCCTTGCATGACCCGAGCATCGCTCCGATGCTCGCGGTCATGTATAGGATGTAAATGTACGTTCTGGTGCGTTAAGTACCACTGCACCAGGACGTACATTTATGGCCTGCGTTGTTAAGGGGTTAAGGTTCAGTCACACGGGGCCATACCCCTCCACTCACCAATATTCTGCTGGTTCCGGTTATCTCCGATCACCACGCAGATTTCGGCAGGCACCTCCTCGACGCCATCTTCCATTTTGTTCTTGGCAGAATTTTTGGCCTTCTGCTTCCACAGCACGGGCTGGAGCAGCTCTTCAGGCTTCTCTTTCTTCACCGTTACATCTTGCGTACTCATTGTTCACGCTCTTTGGAATGAATCAGAGACGTGTCGCGCTCTCCCCCTGGACCGCACTCTCCCTGGAGAAACGAAGAGGAATTCATAAAGTTTGGCATAACATATTAGAAATCATGACTTACCAGGGATGGGAATAACATGGCTGCTTACTACCAAAAACAGCGCCACACCCGTCCATCGTTTGTGCCTGGTATTGCAGTTCGGCTCAACGGATGTGAATAAGGATGAGCTGCAATACCAGACACAACCCACGGTCAGATGTGGCACTATTTTCCGTATAGAGAAGCCTTGTCTTACACAACCATGATAAATATATTCACGCAATGAGGGAAATTTATCATCCACGAAACTAGCGTAAGGTGGTTAAATTGCGCTATTTTCATTGTGCAAGCCTCGTTCTTATGCAAAAAGTTGAAGACTCCCGATATGGATATTAAAAAAAATAGCACTATTTTACTTCTAGTAAAAATGCACAGCCTTAACCATGGTACCACAGTTTGTTAATCCAACTCAAAGGATAAGTCTCATGTCAAATCCACCCGCAGGATAAGGGATAAGTTTTAGATTGCGGGAGGTACGACCACTGGGACCCCTGCAATCTTCTGTACAGGGCCCCAACAATCCCCCGGGAAGGCAGCATCATAACCCCTGTATGAAGCAGGGGGGGGGGGGGGGGCAACACGCCCCCTCCATTTATCTCTATAGGAGAGCCAAAGAAAGCTGAACGGCTCTCCACTATCTGAAATGTATCCCCTATCCACAGGAGTGAGCATGAGACTTCTCCTTTAAGGATATGTTCACATGCTGCAGATTTTCTGCAACTGATCTGAAATGCATTGATTTGTTTCGTTGCATAAACACTGCACTTTTTTCTGCAGCAAATCCGCAGCGTGTGAATGGCTGTCCGGACATGCTGGGTGTTGTAGTTTTGCAACAGCTGAAGACACACTGGTTGGGAAACACTACTTTAGTGATAGTTTAGACTCCAAAAAAAAGAAAAAGATATAACAAATGAGATTTTTTTAATTAATTCTACATTAATTATATAATCAATCATCATCATCATCAATCCTCTGTCTAGGGCAGAGGTTCTCAACCTGGGGTAAAAGTACCCCTAGGGGTACTGAGCAATTCTCCAGGGGGTACTTGGGAGGAAAAAAAAATCAGTAATGGCAGCCACAGCCACTGGTTACTGGTCTGGACCACTTTGAAAGAAATGGTCGGTTGAAGTCACTGCACCGAGGAGCGGAGGGCAGCGAAGGGGAAGCGCGGGCACTGGGCTATTGTGGGCAGTAACTACCATCAGCTTTGTTGCTCCACCGCCCCTGCAGACCGGGGACCTACTGCTCTGAGCCAGAACAATAGGTCCCCAGACCAGAGGAGCAGTGGAGCAACAAAGTGGGACATTATGGCGGCCTCCAACTATATATATATGAGGGCAGTCTGGGGGCCTACAACTATATATGGGGGCAGTTTGGGGGCCTACAGCTATATTTGGGGGCACATAGGGAGCCTAACAACTTTATGGGGACGCAAAGCGGGTACAATTACTGTGTGTGACAATAAACATGGGGAGTTTGTAAATTGGTGGGTATTGTACAGCAGAAAGGAGCCTGAAATGTTTGTTTGGCTGGTTCTGTGGAGACGTCTTGTATGGGAGAAATCTTCATGGCGGTCTAGGCCAGATAGAGAAGAAAAGTAAACAACTCCGGTTACAGAAGACGTCACCTGTAAATCAGGGGACTGGGGAGATAGGGAGAGGAAGATGGGCCTGTTATAGAGAAAAGTAAAGCATATGAATTATACTATAATCATTACAAAATGTCTCTAATATGGGGGTACAATTTTTGGGGAATGGGCTGTCAAGGGGTACTCAGGCAAAAAAAAAAAGGTTGAGAACCACTGGTCTAGGGAATAAATAATGTTGATGGGAAGGTGTAATGTTCCATTTCTCCAGTGGTTGGCACTGCAGGAAAAGTGAGCACATTCTACAGCAACAGCGCCCCCTAGGATGAGTTTATCATTGTGAGACCCAACAAAAAGCGGATAACCCCATGTGCCATTACCCATTCCAGATCTTGCCTATAGGTTATTTGCAATCACAAAGGGATTGGTCGCTTCAACCTCAAAGTTCTAATTCCATTTGCTTGTGCATATACTTAAAAAATAAACAGTAAAGGAGTAAATAAGTAAAATAAATAATGCGAGAGCCGCTGCGCTTCCTACATTGCTATATGAGGCCCAGAGGCGACATTTTCTCCAGGAGCCCATTTAGGAATCCCATCATTATTCCCTTACACAATGGGATATTCAGATGCGGCTCCCGCTGCAGACAATGTTCTCTAGTGGAAAATTTTCAAGAGCTTTGGGAGGGGAGGGGTGGGGGGGGGGGGAAGAATGTTCCACTGACGGATATTTCTGTCAATTTAATTTTTTTTTCCATTTCTAGAAATTACAACATGTCAGAGGCGGAAAGAACTAAAAAAAAATAAAAAATAAAAAAAAAGCTTTGACGCATCAGGGAAATTTGTATGAAATATTTTGCATCAGCCAAAGCAGAAAAAAATGTGTTTAGGAAAATGGTATGCAAATTAGGAATAGATCAGGTTAATTTTTTTCTTTTTATTTTCTCATCTAAACAGAGGAACCTGGAGCTAGAGGTACTAGGACTGAAAAGATAGGACATGGAAAACAGGCTGAACATGAGAATTTGTCCTACAAAAAAAAAAATGCTGCCATCCCAATAAATAAACAATATAATAAAGTTAGGTTTAAATTTATCAATATAATTAAGTGATGTTTGAATTTTATAAAAAAAAATTTTTTGAAAAACAACGTGTGAAATTTGCCAACACAAATTTGCATCCATACACCACCGAGAGATTAGCCTATCTCTCAATAATGTTGGCGTAGACTTTTTTTTAGTACAACTTACCGTATTTTTCGCCATATAAGACGCTCGGGCATATAAGACGCACCCAATTTTAAAGGATGAAAATGTAGAAGAAAAAAAAAAAGATTCTGAACCTTCAACCTGCGGACCTCCAGATGTTACAAAACTACAACTCCCAGCATGCCCGGACAGCCGTTGGCTGTCCGGGCATGCCGGGAGTTGTAGTTTTGCAACATCTGGAGGTGTGCAGGTTGAAGACCACTGGTATAGGAGGTAATACTCACGTGTCCCCGCCGCTCCGGACCCATCACCACTGCCCTGACCCCCGCATCCCCGGGGTGTCACTGTCGCTCCGGAACGTCTCTGCTGCCCGGGATCCTCGCTCTCCATCGCCGCCATCACGTCGCTATGCACGCCGCTCCTATTGGATGACGGGACGGCGCGCGCGACAACGTGATGACGACGAAGGAGAGCGCCGGCCATGCAGGGGATCCTGGCACGGAGCAGACACCGAGGAGGCAGGTAAGGTCCCTCCCGGTGTCCTGTAAGCTGTTCGCGATTTCACCGCGGCGGTCCCGAACAGCCCGACTGAGCAGCCGGGTTAGTGTCACTTTCGCTTCAGACGCAGCGGTCAGCTTTGATCGCCGCGTCTGAAGGGTTAATACAGGGCATCACCGCGATCGGTGATGTCCTGTATTAGCCGCGGGTCCCGGCCGTTGATGGCCGCAGGGACCGCCGCGATAGGACAGGGTTTTAATGTGTATTTGCCATATAAGACGCACCAACTTTTCACCCCCCAGTTTTGGGGAAGAAAAAGTGCGTCTTATACGGTGAAAAATACGGTATGCTTACTAGTTGCTCCCCCACTTGGCAAGCATGGTGCAGACCTGACAAAAAGCCAAAAAAACTTTTTTTTTTTTTTTTTTTTTTAGCAAACACTAGGTGCAGTCTTCATAAATTTCCCCCCAAAATGTTCATTTTTAAATTGTAAATTATTGTTTACATTTACTGTTGATTACATTTATTTTTTAATATTTTTATAGGATTTTAATTGTTACCGAACACAACCGCTATATAACTGCATTAACCATGAAGCAAACATAAAGTCATTAATTATTTATGTCATCAGTAGCATCCCGAGTGTTTAGTTTAAGTAAAATTATATTGGATTTCTAACCCCCCAGATAAAAAAAAATCCCAAAGAGAAGAATAACAGAGGCATCATAAAACTGGCGTAATTTTCCGAGGCCGTCCCACTGCCTTGCCCATTGTCCGCTAATTTATACAAATGTTCCAATGCTAATATATGCACGCGGCGTGAAGCGCGGGGGTTAAAGGTCGCCTATTTTCTTCCCTCATTTTAATAATCCTAATTAATTTAAATTAGAATGTATCATTATATTCCGCAGCATGAATATTTATTAAAATCCTATGGAGGAGAGATAAGAAAGAGCGATCAGTCATAGAGCATGAAAGGCTGAAGCCCATAAGAAAAAAAAAAAAGAATTAAAAATATGTATCTGGCCACCATTTCGCTGAGGTAAAAAATGTTCAGGAATAGAAACAAGGACAAAAAACTATCGATTTAGGCAAAAAATGTATATTAGGCCACTGACTGTACTTGAAGGCATATTCCAGGCCCAACAGAGAGGAGCTCCAGGTAACAGTGCCAACATGACCGACTCAACCCTCTTCTCGTTTTAGCGACCTATTGAGTTCTGTGTCTCATGTCCATAGCTCTTCTGGTATACTTGGTCATGCTCCATCCACACTTCCTTCCTCTTGTCTCGGGTAATCCTGATGCATCAGAAATGAAGTGCATGTTCCAGGACCTGCGGGTGCTGTAACCTGCTCCTGGACAGAGCTATATTCAATCACAAGAGCAGTGGTTCCCAAGTGCCTGTTCCAGGACCTGCAGGTGCTGTAACCTGCTCCTGGACAGATCTATATTCAATCATAAGAGCAGTGGTTCCCAAGTGACTGTTCCAGGACCTGCTGGTGCTGTAACCTGCTGCTCCCAGACAGAGATATATTAACTAATAGGAGCAGTGGTTCCCAAGTGCATGTTCCAGGACCTGCAGGTGCTGTAACCTGCATAACCCGGACAGATCTATATTCAATCACAAGAGCAGTGGTTCCCAAGTGACTGTTCCAGGACCTGCAGGTGCTGTAACCTGCTCCTGGGCAGAGCTATATTCAATCACAAGAGCAGTGGTTCCCAAGTGACTGTTCCAGGACCTGCAGGTGCTGTAACCTGCTGCTCCCAGACAGAGATATATTAACTAATAGGAGCAGTGGTTCCCAAGTGCCTGTTCCAGGACCGGCAGGTGCTGTAACCTGCCCCTGGACAGAACTATATTCAATCACAAGAGCAGTGGTTCCCAAGTGCCTATTACAGGACCTGCAGGTGCTGTAACCTGCTCCTGGACAGATCTATATTCAATCACAAGAGCAGTGGTTCCCAAGTGCCTATTACAGGACCTGCAGGTGCTGTAACCTGCTCCTGGACAGAACTATATTCAGTCACAAGAGCTGTGGTTCCCAAGTGCCTATTACAGGACCTGCAGGTGATGTAACCTGCTTCTCCCAGGTAGAGCTATAATCACTCATAAGAGCAGTAGCTCCCAAGCACCAGTTCCAGTACCCACAGGTGCTGTAACCTGCCTCTCCCGGACAGAGATATATTAACTTATAGGAGCAGTATTCCCAAGTGCCTGTTCTAGGACCTGCAGGTGCTGTAACTTGCTTCTCCCAGACAGAGCTATATTCAATCATAAGAGTAGTGGTTCCAAAGTGCCTAAAGAGAAATCACATGCAGCAGAGCTGTTGTCTCTACTCCCCCCCCCCCCTCCCCCAATTTCCTACGGTTACAGGTACTGTTAAGGTGTACGTCCTAGTCATGAAATTGTGGGTCAGATGGTGATTTATAAAGTGACTACCTGCAGGTGGTATAAAAGAAAAAGAGTTTGCTTCTTTTTTGAGGCCAAGGGAACAGAAGTAAAAGTGGGGTCTTTTTAGGTGCTAATTTGGAGTATATGACCCCTGAGAAGTTTTTCTACTCTTCTTTTGGTCAATTGTATTCACCTCTGATGGGTTGTTGAATGGGGTCTCCAGTGTAGCAGACTGTTTACCAACATGTTCGTTATAGGGTTGGGCCTATTTTTAGCACAACCACCAAAGGTTAGTAGGTCCCATATGGGGTGGTGGTGGGATTACTCACACTACTAACCACTACACGAGGAATGCCCCCCCCCCCCCCGCCCCCCATTTTTTCCTCTGCTATCTGGGGGAAAATAATTTGTAAATCTAATGTGATACTGGAGCCAAATGTGAACACTGTATGGGTCCAATGGCAATAAAGGGGTTCTCTCATCATCGGCTGCCCATATGCCCTATCAGAGCATAAGAACATCATACAGAGCAGGTTCTCTTCTGGAAACCTTCACGAGAAGGCATACTCTATACGGGCTGTTCCCCTTTGGCAGTTTGCTTGTTCTTGTGTTACAACTGGCCGCCATGTAATGCTACATCCCCCTGATGAGATAACACATTTAATGTAGCATAAAACGCCAGGCACAGAAGAGATATGAAAGTGGCACTACTCCTGAAAAAGTAATAATACAGCCTATTTTTCTATTAACCTCATACAACCAGAATACCTTTTCCTTGAAACACGGAATAACACGTTTGGAGGAGGTGCACAAACACAGAAAAAGTACAGCAAAACACACTAAAAACGTTTAGGTAAAAGAAAATAGCGTCGTCACTCACCCCCTTTAAAACATAGCTATTATTTCTTCATTAAAAACAGGCCTACTGGTCGGGAAACAACGACTACAGCCGAAATTCGAGAAAGCGACAGCCTGTTTCACAGATTCAGGAATCCGTGAAACAGGCTGTCATTTTCTTGGCTTCGGCTTGGCTTGGCTTTCTTGGCTTCTTTCCCGAACAGCAGGCGTGTTAAGCTATGTTCAAAAGGGGGTGAGTGGCGACGCCATTTTCTTTTGCATATACTTTTACTATAGCATTTTTTTCTTTAAATAATTAAATTAAATTAAATTAATTAATTAATTAAAATAATTTAAAAAAAAAGTTTAGCCCCTTAATAGTAAAAAGAAAACTAAACTAAAAGCTGGTGAAATGATCTTAAAAAAAAAAAAAAAGATTTTCCTTTCTTCTAAAATTGAAAAGATGAAAAAGAAAAAAAAAATTAAAAAACAAAACAAGAAAAAAAACGAACACATCTGCATTTTAAATTGAACAAAGCCCCCGCCACCGCATCACAAATTCATGTAACGAAAGAATAGGTCTGTTACAATTTTTTCCCCTCCGCCGATGATTCTTACAAAATAAAACCTTTTTTAATTTAAATGCTAATGCACTGAATTAAATTTTAATAACAGAGGAAATTGAAAAGCTGAGCAGGAATATTGGAAATAAATCCAGGCCGAAACAGCAGAAATTAAAAATTCTAGTATGTGGGATGATGGCGGTTAAGCTATTTTATAGGATTACATTTTTTTCATTTTTGAAAGCAGAAGAAAAAAAAAAAATCGGATCTTGCTGACTATGGGGTATTAAATCCACAGAGCTGTGATTTATTATAGTCTCTTCCCAAGGGAACGGGGCCTCTCTTTCATGTTGAAATATTTCATAAATTTCGAGACGGCATAAATTCTTAATTTAGAGTTATAGAGGTCACGTTTAATGTACTTGGGAAATTCAGAAATATAAAAAGGAGTATCAACCATGGAAGCGATTCAGACTTAAAAAAATAAAAAAAAAATCCCATAGATAAAATATTACAGATAAAAATAGATAGAGTTGGCTGAATTTCCGGCTAGAGTGTCTTGCACTACACCTTCTAGACCAGTGTTTTCTCAACCAGTGTGTGCCAAAGGCTCTCTGGGCATACTGAGAGTTGTAGTTTTGCAACAGCTGGAGGTACACTGGTTGGGAAACACTGGTTTAGAAGGTGTCGTGGACAGTCAGCCAATTCCCACTTTGTGGGAGGGGTTATAGTCTACAACAGTGTAATCCCAGGTAGTGTGTCTCCAGCTGTTGCAATACTACAATTCCTAGCATGCCCGGATAGCCTTTGGCTGTCCGAACATGCTGGGAGTTGTAGTTTTGCAACAGCTGGAGACATACTGCTGGGGAAACACTGGTAGAAAGTAAAGTTGACAGTCTAGTCAGAAATTCAGCCAACTCCCACTTTGTGGGAGAGGTTATAGTCTAGAATAGTGTTTTCCTAACCAGTGTGTCTCCAGCCTTTGCAAAACTACAATTCCCAGCATGGCATGTCCGGGCATGCTGGAAGTTGTAGTTTTGCAACAGCTGAAGGCACACTGGTTGGAAAACACTGTTCAAGACTTTACAGAGATATAGAGTTGGCTGAATTTCTGGCTAGAGTGTCCTGAAAAGATAGGAAGTACTTTACAGGATGTACACCGGACAGGAAGTTGGGCTCATGAAGACAGAGTTGCAGACAGGTTGCATTAAACCAACCAAAGCCTGACCGGGCATGCTGGGAGTTGCAAAACTACAACAGCTGGAGGCACACTGGTTGGAAAACACTGTTCTAAACTTTAGAGAGATAGAGCTGGCTGAATTCCTGGCTAGAGTGTCCTGGCACAACAGGAAGTCAATTACAGGATGTACAATGGACAGGAAGTTGTGCTCATGAAGACAACAAAGCAGACAGGTTGCATTAAAAGCAGAAAGAAAGCATAAAAAGGCCACAGAAAGGTAGTAAATAACTTTACCAATATATACTTCATCGTCGGACAACAGCTCTAACAGAGAAGGACCTTCTGTTCAGGGTCATCATGTATTGGCTAGAGTGGAGAGGAGCTACAAAAGCGTCTCTCTCTCCCTGGAGGACCTGTCCGGTACTCCATTGAAATTAATAGACACTGTGTAATACTTCCTTACCCCAGTGGTGGCGCTGCAGGGAAACTGAACGCTTACTGCCAGATTTCCACATAGATTACAGAAGATAGTTCAAGGGGTACTCCGGTGGAAAACTTTTTATTTTTTTTATTTTTTTTTAGATCAACTGGTGCCGGAAAGTTAGACAGTTTTGTAAATTACTTCTAGATAAAAATCTTAATCCTTTCAGTACCAATCAGCTGCTGTATGCTCCACAGGAAGTTCTTTTCTTTTTTTAATTTATTTTCTGTCTGACCACAGTGCTCTCTGCTGACACCTCTGTCTACGTCAGGAATTGTCCAGAGCAGGAGAGGTTTGCTATGGGGATTTGTTCCTGCTCTGGACAGTTCCTGACACGGACAGAGGTGTCCGCTGAGAGCACTGTGGTCAGACTGGAAAGAACTACACAACTTCCTCTGGAGAATACAGCAGCTGATAAGTACTGGAAGGATTAAGATTTTTTCCATTTCTGTATAATTTACAAATCTGTATAACTTTCTGGCACTAGCTGACTTTAAAAAAATTGTTTTCCACCGGGGTACCCCTTTAAATGGACCAAGCAAGGAAAAAGCCATGTGGTCAATTTATCATCAAGGGGCCCTTCTTACAAACAGGAATTATTAAGTGGAGAACCCCTTGGAGCCTTTGTTTTCGGCACAAGTGCTCTCAGTAACCAGAATGATCGGAATTTAAGCTTCGGAAGCCAAAGGGTACAAGAAAAAAAAAAAATTCCGACAACATCTCCTGAATGCTGGTGGAATTTAGCGATCACAGTCCGGCTTTTTTATTTGCTAAATTCCTTTCCACAGCAAATTCCTCAAAAGCACTAGCGAAAATAAAGAATGTTCCAGAAATAGAAGACGGGACTGGAGACCCGGGAACCATGGCCCCTCACTAAATCCGAAGGCAGATGTATAGAGCTGGAAACAAAGACCATCCCCCATCGTCCCCCCTCCATTTTAATATCTTTGCCCAATTAATTAAGTTGATTAATTAAAGGGGTACTCCGCTGAAAACATCTTATCCCCTATCCAAAGGCTAGGGGATAAGATGTCTAATCGCGGGGGACACCCCTTCTCCGGGCCTGCAGCGCGTCGGCGTCTGGAACACGGAAGCTTGGAGCTGATGCCCCGCCACGCCCCCTCCATTCATGTCTATGGGAGGGGGCGTGACGGCTACGTACGTAGCCGTCACGCCTCCTCCCATAGACATGAATGGAGGGGGCGTGGCGGCTGAGTTCGCCAGTCATCGGGTACGGAGCAAAGTTCGCTTTGTGCACCGAATGACAGGGGTGCCGCAGCGGAGATCGCGGGGTATCCTTAAATATTTTTACCTATCATGCCTTGGGAGGAAGCACAGATGATATATTCTTTTAATTTTATAAATTCTATTCTTAAATATTTTAATTCTTTTGGGAGGAGCTTTTTGAAATACTCTCTGTCGCCCCCTCTTGACAATCTAAAAAAGAAAAATGACGAACACTAACACGACTTTAATATTGCCTGCTGTAGGTCAAGAGTAGGAAACCTTTCACATACAACTGGAGTCACCCCTTATATACTCTAAGGATAAGGTCACACGTATTTTACGCTGCTGATGCGCCGACGGTAGTAACAAGGGCGAGCTCCCTGCTGCGGCCGGGTGGCTCTGAGTATCAGTTTGTGGTGGTGGATTTTCCGCTGTAGACACAGTGCCGGCTTAAAGCAGATGTGCAGCTGAAAAACCGCTGTTATGAGAGGACACACACAGCTACTCTGCCGCAGCAAGGTGCTCGCTTTTGTGACAGCCGGTGCATCCGCAGCGTGAAATATGCTGCGAATGCGCTGTGTGTGACCCTACCTTAAAGGTTCACATAGGCAACGGTGTGAAGACCTTCCCGCTGCAGGTTTGAGCAGAAAATGGAGCAGACTATATTAAAGGAGTACTCTGCCCCTAGACATCTTATAAGAGGTCTGATAACGGGGATCCGGCCTCTGGGAAACCACCCCCACCCGCGTACGTTCTGAACAATTATGTTTAGAACGTCGGCTTCTGGCAGCCGTAGTCATGACATCATGCCTCGCCCTCTTCATTCATGTCTATAGGGGGGCGCATGGGGGCTAGGGATAAGATGTCTAGGGGCAGAGTATGCCTTTAACTTCAATGGGGACTGCTGCAGATTTTCCACTGTGGGACACCCACCGAGGCTCAAACCAGCAGCGGGAAACTCTCAAACCCACATGTGCAAACTTGCTAGACATCCTATCTAAATGTAGTATTCCCTAACCAAAGTGGTCTCCAAACTGTGGACCTCCAGCTGTTGCAAAACTACAACTCTCAGCATGCCTGAACAGTTGTTATTGTAGTTTCACAATAGCTGGAGGAATTCAGGTTATGGGACACTGCCCTTAGTCCACATATAGACGAATGTATAGACTTTGTGCAACCTTTAAAGGCGTACTCCGATAGACAAAAAAAAAAAAAAAAAGGTTTAAATCAACTGGTGCCAGAAAGTTTAACATATTTGTAAATTACTTCTATATAAAAATCGTAACCCTTCCAGTACCTATCAGCTGCTGTATGCTCCACAGGAAGTTCTTCTCTTTTTTAAATTATTTTCTGTCTGACCACAGTGCTCTCTGCTGACACCACTGTCCATGTCAGGAACTGTCCAGAGCAAGAGAGGTTTTCTATTGGGATTTGCTCCTACTCTGGACAGTTCCTAACATGGTGTCAGCAGAGAGCACTGTGGTCAATTTCCTGTGGGGCATACAGCAGCTGATAAGTACTGGAAGGATTAAGATTTTTAAATAGAAGTCATTTACAAATCTGTATAAGTTTCTGGAACTAGCCGATTAAAAAAAAAAAAGTGTTTTCACAGGAGTACCCCTTTAAAATACATACTACATGAAAAACAAGATGTGGAGTGGCCCGGTACAGTAGGATTAAGGCTGCAGCGTCAGTAATGTAAAGCTGTGGTGGAGTGCGCGTGGAACCCCGTAGGGATGTCCATATAGGAGGTGCAAAGTCCGTGTAGAAAACAATGTATATGGAAAGAAGCAAAGAGACTGCACTCACCGTGGACAACGAAGCTTTAATGCAGCATTCCAGGTAACAACCAGGTGGAAGGAGGGAGGCAGGGAGCGTACACCAGGACAGGCTGTTTCACGACGGAAACGGTGCTTCTTCAAGCTGGTATGCCGCTTGAAGAAGCGCCGTTTCCAGCATGAAACAGCCTGTCCTGGTGTACGCCACCCCCCGCCTCCCACCTGTTTGTTACCTGGAATGCTGCATTAAAGCTTCGTTGTCCACGGTGAGTGCAGTCTCCTTGCTTCTTTCCATATAAAATACTTACTACATCAGAGGTGTGGAAATAAAAAAAATAATACTTGTCCAAGGGACACAATCTACTTGTCCCTCAAGAAAATCCACTTGTCCTGGTAGATAAAATAATTTCAACCAAAATAGTCAGTAAATAAGGTCTTTATTAGTTTTTGCGCTTTAGTTTTTTCCTCCTCGTCCTATAATAGCCAAAACTCTTATTTTCCCATCTACAGAATAATATGAGGCTTGTTTTTTTGAGGGAACAATTATACTTTGTAATGACATCTTTTATTTTTCCATAACTTATGCTCAAAAACAAAAATTTTATAATTTGTGAGGTGAAATTGAAAAAAATGCAAATTTTTTTGCCATTCACCTTGTGGTCAAACTTACATATTATTTTGATACTTTAGGTCGCCTGATTACACACACAATACCAAATTTGTTTAGTTTCTGTCATGTTTTAATAATTCCATATATATATATATTTTTTTTACTTTTTAATAAAAAAATAAAATAAATAATTCCTGACCCCTATAACATTTTTATTTTTACTTCTACTGGGCCGTATGAGGGCAAATTTTTTGGGCCGTAATATGCTGTTTGTATCGGTACCATTTTTGTATCTATCTGACTTTTTGAACACTTTTTTTTACTTCATTTTTTTCTGGAATATGAGGTTATAAAAAGAAACAAATTCTGTGATTTTTTTTAATTTTAATTTTTTTACATTAACGCCATTTACCGTACGGGATATAAAATGTAATTTTTTAATAGTTCGCACAATGATGCACGCGCCAATACCAAATAGGTTTATTTTTATTACATTTACATATTTTTATATAGAAAATGGGAAAGGGGGGGGGGGTGATATGAACTTTTAATATGGAAGGGGTTAATGTATTTTTTTTAACTTTTATAAAACTTTTTTTTTTTTTTTTTTTAATACACTTTATTAGGGGGAATCATTAGATTCCTCATACAGATCAATGCAGTTCTATTGAACTCCATTGATCTGTGTTTATTTGGCTGAGCCTGCTCAAGGCCGGCTCAATCAAATGCAGATCTATGGGGGCAGCCATGAATGCAGAGGTAAGCCCTTCGGCCACCTCCAAAGTGGATCGCCATCCCTCCTTGCCTTCACGCCAACTGCCCGGCGCCTGGAACTACATGTCCCGAGCGTCGGGCGATAGTATTTCCACATCCCCGCTACATACAATATGTGACAGTACTGTAACAAATCAGATTAAAAAGTCCCGCTGCCATACCAAGTGTAACCTTTACAAAAAGTATGGCGCTGTCCCTACCACAACATGAAGAAATCAAGTGATCAATGGTGGGGAACCAATGGTCAATCCCTACCGATCAAAAATCCAAAAGGATAGGCCATCGATTTGGAAGTCTCGAATAACCCGTCCAATGTAAAAACAGAAAAGAAACAGTATAGACAATATCCCTTATTTCCTTCCGCTATGCAAACAGCTGCCTGTCAAACACCAAAATCTCTTCCTGTCAGAGTAAAATGTGGGTCAGCTCATCCCCTGGGCTCATTGGTGCTATTTTCGCAGCAATGATACCTGCATTATTTTTAGAATTGGTTTAGCTGCACACTTTACCATTACAAACGTACCCCGGCTCTACTAAATCATAAACCTGTTGCCAACGACCAAGTAGGACTGAGGTCAGAAAAGATAGAAAAAAAATAAAATAATACAAATTATATTTATATATATATATATATATATATATATATATATATATAAATCAACAAAAAACACTTCTGATCACCATGTCTTAAAGGGGTACTCCGGAGGAAAAAGAAGAAAAAAAAAAAAGGTTTTCAAACCAACAGGTGCCAAAAAGTTATACATATTCGTAAATTCTTCCATATAAAAATCTTAACTCTTTCAGTAATTATCAGCTGCTGTATGCTCCACAGGAAGTTGTGTAGTTCTTTCCGGTCTGACCACAGTGCTCTTTGCTGCCACCACTGTCCGTGGCAGGAACTGTTCAGAGTAGAAGCAAATTCTCAAAGCAAACATCTCCTGCTCTGGACAGTTCCTGACACCGACCGAGGTGGCAGCAGAGAGCTATACAACTTAATCTGACCAATACAGCAGCATATAACTATATCTTTATATACATACATATACACACACACACTCATCAACATTGATACCATAACACTAAGGAGGATAAGCCATAAGGTTATGCAAATGATTACCGTATTTTTCGCCCTATGGGACGCACCGGCGTATAAGACGCACCCAATTTTTAGGGGCAAAATCTAAAAAAATAAAGATTTTGAACCCAATAGTGGTCTTCAACCTGCTGACCTCCAGATGTTGCAAAACTACAACTCCCAGCATGCCCGGACAGCCGTTGGCTGTCCGGGCATGCTGGGAGTTGTAGTTTTGCAACATCTGGAGGTCCGCAGATTGAAGACCACTGCATAGGAGGTAATACTCACGTGTCTCCGCCGCATCACTGTCGCCGTGTCCCCGTCGCTCTGGAGCGTCTCTGCTGCCGGCCGGGTATCCTCGCTCTCCGTCGCCGCCATCACGTCGTTACGCACGCCGACGCACGTACGCGACGACGAGGAAGGAGAGCGCCGGCCATACAGGGGATCCCTGAACGGAGAAGACACCGAGGAGGCAGGTAAGGTCCCCCCCGATGTCCTGTAAGCACTAACCCGGCTATTCAGTAGGGCTGTTCGGGACTGGCGCGGTGAAATCGCGGCGGTCCCAAACAGCCCGACTGAACAGCCGGGTTAGTGTCACTTTCCCTTCAGACGCGGCGGTCAGCTTTGATCGCCGCATCTGAAGGGTTAATACAGGGCATCACTGCGATCGGTGATGTCCTGTATTAGCTGCGGGTCCCGGCCGTCGATGGCCGCCGGGACCGCCGCGATAGGGGTGTATTCGCCGTATAAGATGCACCGACTTTTTCCCCCCAGTTTTGGGGAAGAAAAAGTGCGTCTTATACGGCAAAAAATACGGTACATTTTCAAACACCGAGCTCCAATCTGTGGCATGCGGGAGGGGTTCACTGGTATAGAACAAACGCCAAAAGCTAAAAAATTTCCGCCACATGAATCCTCAAAATTTCCTCAGAGATCAAGTCAGTACAGTAGGATTGAGTGATGCCTCCTATTGGTTGACGCCAAAGTTGTCGCCACTTGAGGCAAACCGAGAAGACAATTCAACTGTAAGACCTTGGTTTATCACAATGCAGATCTCTACGAATGTAGGGCATGATGTCAGCGCTGTTCAACGTTGCGCGTCCCAGTGGTTGGAAGACCAACGACTAACTGGAATGGTCGGCCTCAGATTTTGTTATGAAACCAGCAGTACAGCCATTTCTTCAAAATGTCTTTTCAACACAACAATGGCAGGCTACATATTGCTCAGGCCACTGTGAGAAACCTACAGGGACTAAACAGGCTATTACGGCCTGCAGAGTGTCCAGACGTGTCTCCCATTGAACACATCTGAAATATCATCGGTTGCCAGTTGCAAAGGGAGCTTGACTGTATGCGTGCCCAAATGCATTCAGCGTGGCAGAACATCTAGGCGGATAGGGTGCATGTATTTCTGAGCATGGCGCTCATACCGTATATACTGCACAAAGATCCAGATATTTTGTTTCAATTTCCTCTACCTTTTGCAGATCATTAACATCTATGTATCCTGTGACTTTCATTATTTTGCAATTTCTATGTTGAGAAGTATAATGCACACATTCACACACACACACACTCACACACACACACACACACACACACATTCACACACACACACACACACACACTCACACACACACACTCACACACCCCTTTACATATCTAACTACAATGCATTCAGAAAGTCTTCACACCCTTTCACTATTTTCACATTTTGTTATGTTGCTCCTTGTGCTAAAATAAAAAATAGTCAATCTTTCCCCCCATTATTCTTTCCCCAATACCCCACAATGAGAATGTGAAAGCAATGTTAGATATTTTTGCTAATTTATTAAAAATAAAAAACTGAACATAAACTAGACAGAAGTATTCATACCCTTTGCTAAGACACGTGATATTTAACTCTGGCTCCTCCCATTTCTCCACCTTGGTTGGAGTCACCTGTGGTAAATTCCGCTGATTGGACAGTATTTGGGAAGACACAGCCTTGTCTATATAGGGTATCACAGCTGATAATGTATATCAGAGCAAATCACCTACCCAATAGCATCCCTACAGTGATCATGGTGGGGGCAGCATCATGTCTGGGGGAAACCAAGTACTGCCCATCACCTGCCCAATACCATCCCTACAGTGATCATGGTGGGGGCAGCATCATGTCTGAGGGAAACCAGGCACTGCCCATCACCTGCCCAATACCATCCCTACAGTGATCATGGTGGGGGCAGCATCATGTCTGGAGGAAACCAGGTACTGCCCATCATCTGCCCAATACCATCCCTACAGTGATCATGGTGGGGGCAGCATCATGTCTAGAGGAAACCAGGTACTGCCCATCACCTGCCCAATACCATCCCTACAGTGATCATGGTGGGGGCAGCATCATGTCTGGGGGAAACCAGGTACTGCCCATCACCTGCCCAATACCATCCCTACAGTGATCATGGTGGAGGCAGCATCATGTCTAGAGGAAACCAGGTACTGCCCATCACCTGCCCAATACCATCCCTACAGTGATCATGGTGGGGGCAGCATCATGTCTGGAGGAAACCAGGTACTGCCCATCACCTGCCCAATACCATCCCTACAGTGATCATGGTGGGGGCAGCATCATGTCTGGAGGAAACCAGGTACTGCCCATCACCTGCCCAATACCATCCCTACAGTGATCATGGTGGGGGCAACATCATGTCTGGGGGAAACCAGGTACTGCCCATCACCTGCCCAATACCATCCCTACAGTGATCATGGTGGGGGGAGCATCATGTCTGGTGGAAACCAGTCACTGCCCATCACCTGCCCAATACCATCCCTACAGTGTTCATGGTGGGGGCAGCATCATGTCTGGGGGAAACCAGGCACTGCCCATCACCTGCCCAATACCATCCCTACAGTGATCATGGTGGGGGGCAGCATCATGTCTGGAGGAAACTGGAGAGACCTGAAAATGGCTTCCACTGATGGTCCTCATTCAACCTGACAGAGCTGAGAGGATCTACAAAGAAGAATGGAAAAAAAAAAAAAATCCAGGAGTGTAGACCTTGCGGCCTCATCCCCAAGAAGACTGGAGGCTGTAAAGGCTGCCAATGGGGTGTGAATACTTAAGTCACTGCAAGATTGAACTTTTTTTCCTTTTCATAAATTCACATTCTCATTATGGGGTATTGAGGGCAGAATGATTGGGGGGGGGGGGGTTGTGAATGTTAACACAGGGAGCAACATAACAAAATGTGTCAAAGTGAAAGGGTCTGAAGACATTTTCCGAATGAACTTTGTATAATATGTATTAAACAATAAGACACTAATGGGTACTTGATGATCTTTTCTTTTTTTTCTTTCTTTTAATAATATCTTAATTCTATTTGGTGTTTTTGCATTTATTTGATGTTTTATTACCATTAATCCACCATCGTTTCTTAGATCTCTGTCTCTTTCCCCCGCACACGATATGCATTTATGAAATAGTCTCCGAATATCCCAACATATCAGGTCACCGCTCTATGACACCAGAATAGATGAACTCTTAACCTCAGGCTCCAATATTAGCCCCGGAGTATTAGGAGAGGAGATTACTCGGCATTCAGCACAGAACTGGCAAGAATGTCCCTCCTGACGTCTGTCACCAAAACATGAGGACTACAAAGGGGAGCGCGGGACACCAAGGATGGAATAAAATAACATTTTATTTCCCCGGTATGGATTTGTGGGAGGACACATGACACATTACAGCAGGGCCTCAAAATTTTGTTTGGAATCTAGTACATAAAAATCTTTTAAGTTTTTGCACAGTGAGCTGTAGTTTTTATTGGTACCGCTTTTGCACAGTATTGCCTTTGTGATCACTTTTTATACATTTTTTCTGGGATGTGAGGTAATAAACAAAATCAGCAATTTTGGGGTTTGGAATTTTTATGGGACGTTTACACTGTTGACCATGTGGGATCAGGAATGTGTTTGGCTTCCCTATTATAAGCAACTGTTTGATTGCTTATATAGATCAATGTAATGCTTATGCATTACATTAATCTGAGATCGGCGCTCTATTGCTACAGCCTGCCTCGGGCTGGCCTGAGAATTGATCACCCCCAAGAGGGCCGATCGGACCACCAAGTATACGTGCCAAACCATCTTAAATGCTGTTGCATTTAAACAGATAAATTACTCACTCTGATGTCCGTCATTAGTGCAGGTGTCAGCTCCCAGGTGTGCATCATAGTCCGTCACCCGACCCATGACCTAAATGTAGGTCATGGGTCAGAAAGGGGTTAACCCATGTAAGAAAGGGCTGACAAAAACCTAGGTGCCAGGACAAAACTCTTATTCGCCATGGGGGCCTGGCGCCTGGGATTTGTCTAGCCCTGCATTAGAGAAAAGTGTAATGTGTATGGTCTCCCGACATCTTCTGTTAGGGGAGAAAAGGATTGGCATGTTGAATTTCAATTGCCCTAATTATTTTGTTGTTGGGGAGTAACCTGCGTATCTTACAGAGGCATACAATCCCTGTTTCAATCAAAACAAACGAACGATCAGCCGAACTAAGTGTCCAACTGTATGGGGGGATCGTAAGCGAGAGCTGTTGGCGAATGTGTATGGCATTAAACCGTGAATTTAAACTATGACCCCTAACATGGAATACATACTGATCAATGCTAAATTTACTCATGTGCATAAACAAAATTATGCAAATTTATTCTACGTTGGGACGTATTCTGTGTTATTTTATTGCATAAAGCATTAGAAGGAGAGTGCCAAGTGCTACAGGTGGCATTATTCTCCAGAACCCGAAACATAACCCTACAGTCCTGTATATAGAAACCAGCGGCTTGGCACGGAGGAGTCTATCACCTATCCTGGCACAGACGCGCCACACATTTTCCTAATCACAGAGCTGGCATGCATACTGACAGTAGCCAGCTAGAAAATAAAATCCCATTGGGAATGGACTTGGCAGAGATTTCCGGTTGTGGTTCTATTTCCAATGCATCGTAGAAGAAAATCACAGGAGGCACAAACCTGGAAAGCATCAGGACGTGGATCGTGTTCCAGAACAGAAATCTCCATAGAGAGCAAATATTTACCAACTATTAAAATAAATACAGCGATTGACAAACTCGGTCACAGAGGTGGAGAAACCACGGTTATCACTGCATTGTCTATTGGGTCACAACCAAAAGGGTCTTCATCAGGTGAGATGGGAAGCAAAACAAAAAAGGGGAAGAGAGGGATCACTGATCCCCATACTTGGCTGTGGATCGTGAATGCAGACAGAATAGTCTAGCTGTCGCCCCTGTAGAGGTTGCAGAACTACAACTTCCAGCATGCCCGGACAGCCGTTGGCTGTCCGGGGATGCTGGAAGTTGTAGCTTTGCAACATATGTTCCTTTTCACATGTTAGGCCACCTGGACTGTACCCCCGAGGGTCAATTGTGTATCTCTGTGCCAATATGTGCAGTGCGGGCGCGGGAGTTAAAGGGGTACTCCGGTGGAATAATTTTTTTTAAATCAACTGGTGCCAGAAAGTTAAACAGATTTGTAAATGACTTCTATTAAAAAATCTTTGTAACATCTGCGCTCCGGCCAGACACGCTGACCGTGAGCGCTTTCTTGTCACGTTCCCGCTGCCGGCAGGGCTGGGATTAGCATCGCGGGACACGCCCGCATGCGAATCACTGCCCGTCACTCACCTCCCTGGTCTTTCTGTTTCCGCAGCCCCGGCGCATGTTCCCCTGCCTCCTGGAGCGCGCGCCGGAGCTCTTACATTTAAAGGGCCAGTACTTCTTTAATTAAGTGTTCACACCTGCACCCTGTCTTTTAGTATCAGCTCCTCCCTTTGCTCCCTGCTGGATCTTTGTTGCCTTTGTGCCCTAGAGAAAGCATACTGTGTTTGTGTTCCTGATATTAGTGTTCATGATCCTTGTTCCGTTACCTGACCCTGCACCTCTGCCGCCTGCACTGACCTTCTGCTACCTTGACCACGTCTTGCCAGTTTCCTTTTGTGCCACGCCACATCCCAGCAACCTGTGTGGACGAGTCGTGCCAGGGGTAGCGCCTGGGTGCCGCCTGCCGCAGCAAGACCATCCCGCTTTGCGGTGGGCTCTGGTGAAAACCAGCGGCACCTTAGACTCCGCTCCCAGGCACCACTCACGTCATCATCCACACAGGCCCAGAGGATCCACCACCTGCCGTGACCCATTACAATTTTTACCCTTCCAGTACTTTTTAGCAGCTGTATGCTACAGGTTAAATTCTTTTCTTTTTGAATTTCTTTTTTTGTCTTGTCCACAGTGCTCTCTGTTGACACCTCTGCCCATGTCAGGAACTGTCCATAGCAGCATAGGTTTGCTATGGGGATTTTCTCCTGCTCTGGACAGTTCCTGATATGGGCATCAGGTGTCAACAGAGAGCACGGTGGACAAGACAGAAAAGAAATTAAAAAAGAAAAGAATTTCATCTGTAGCATACAGCTGCTAAAAAGTACTGGAAGGATTAAGATTTTTTTAATAAAAGTAATTAACAAATCTGTTTAACTTTCTAGCACCAGTTGATTTAAAAAAAAAAAATGTTTTCCACCCCAGTACCCCTTTAATCTGGATTTACACAACTTATGATTGGTTGGAGGGGTCTGACCTCAGGGAGTCCCACAAGCAGAAGGAGAAGCAGAGCTGCGTTTCTTTCCTAGCACAGAGGTGCTTCTGGGCCACAGGCTGTACAAGGGCACACTGGTGATGTGTCCCCATTATTCTCCAGATACCCATGTCCCTCTTCAGACACCCTGCCCCCCTCCATACACCTGTCCCTCTCCTCCAGACCTCTCTTTCCTCTTCAGACACCTGTCCCTCTCCTCCAGACCCCTCTGTTCTCCTTCAGACACCTGTCCCTCTCCTTCAGACCCCTCTGTTCCTCTTCAGACCCCTCTGTTCTCCTCCTTTTGACACCTGTCCCTCTCCTTCAGACCCCTCTGTTCCTCTTCAGACCCCTCTGTTCTCCTCCTTCAGACATCTCTGCCTCCCAGACACATGTCCCTCTCATCCAGACCCACCTGCCTTCCTCCATCAGACATCTCTTGCCCCCAAACCCCTCTGTACTCTCCAGACACCTGTCCCTCTCCTTCAGACCCATCTGTCTTTCTCCATCATACATCTGACCCCCAAGATCCCTCTGTCCTCTCTAGACCCCTATTCCTCTCCTCCAGACCCCTCTTCTTCCCTCAAGACTCCTCTGTTCTCATTCAGACCCCTCTGTTTCCTACCTCAAAACACCTGTCCCTCTCCTCCAGACCCCTCTGTTCCTTCCAGATACCGGTCTCTCCCCTCCATACCCCTCTGCCCTACTCCATATCCCTCTATCCTCCTCCCTGTTCTCAAGACCCCTCTGCCCTTCTCCATCCCCCCTCTATCCCCTTCTCCAGACCCCTTTGTCTCCCTCCAGACAACTCTTTCCTCCTCAGTCAGACCCTTCTGTCCTACTCCATATTTTACTTTCTTCCTCCAGACAGTTTTCCACCTCCAAACACCTGTCCCTCTTCTCTCCCCTCCAGACCACTCTGCCCTACTCCATTCCCCCTCCATAGCTCTCGATCCCCTTCTCCAGACCCCTTTGTCCCCCTCATGACAACTTATTCCTCCTCCTCCTTCAGACCCTTCTGTCCAACTCCAAATGTTACTGTCCTCCTCCAGACACCTCCAGTAGCAGCTTATCTCCCATGAGAACAGAAGAATTGGGTGTTAAAATTTTACATACCCAATCCTACTTTCTCCCACCATGTTCTGTTGGGGAAAGAGATAGGACACCTCTATACACATGAGCCAAATGATCCAAAATAAATTGGCAGGTTTGGCTGATTTTGCTCTTCTGTGTATGAGCTCCATTATGTGCTGCCTTCCTCCCACCATAGAGACATTACAGCTCCAACCATACAGGATGAAACAAAGTCCTGCTTAGCACATTGGGCCCTGTAAGTGCGTGGTCTGCAAAATCCCCGAAAAATATAAACGCTGCAGACAACCACCGGCCATCCCGTAAAACACCAACACTCCCTTCTAAATTCGCCATTGGCCACATCACCCGCTGTGTAAAAAGTCAACAGTTTATCCAAAAACATATTGTGCTTCTATTATCTATAGACAATTTATAAAAGCACAAATGAAAGTTACTGAAGGAAAGCAATAAAGAATGAAGACAGTGGACAATCCCTTTAAGTGGGTAAAATTAATCATTTCAAAACTTTTCATAAATCAAAAGATAAGAAGACAGGGGCAGATTCTTAAAGGAAAGAAAAATAGGAAAAAACCCTTGAAGTTTCTAATTGTAGTTGTTCCTGTAATGTCACTAATGTGCAGCTGAGAAAACTCATTTATATGCAAATAAAGAGCTTGTAAAGGACAAGACAGGAGATTCTGAATGTTGCCAAATCATTTGTAAACAATTTCCAAATGTGCGAGATTGCAGCGCACAGAAAGCGACGCCGCGCTTTACACAACAGCTGTCAAGTACGTTCCCAGATCCACATTACTGATGTCTCTTTTGTCACAAGTGTTCCGAGTTGCGACACAGGAATAGACACAGTAATACAGCGGCCGATGGAGAAGGTGACAGAATTATTCAGAGTGAGAAACTAATCAGCCTGTAGCGCGGCCGCCCCCCTCCACCGCAAACAATGGATGGGTGACACTGAATACAGAACAACGGGGTCAAGGCCTCACTGGACAATGCTATGAGAAGGACAGGAGCCCACCTACACCTATCTGCTTATATCTGATTAAAGATAATACATGGGTAATAGGGATGGGACCTCAACTACAAGCTGGAATACATTCATAAATACTGTAAGAATAAAAAAAAGGGCCCACTGTTATGAGCAGTCCATATTCACTGCCTCAAGAAGCCATCAATGACAAGCCCAACACGGTCCAATAGGCCATCAATGCCGAACTCCAACACAGCCTAGAAGGCCACTAGTACTTTTCCCCAATACAGCCCAATGGACCACCAGTGCTCATCTACAACACAGCACAATAGGCCACCAGTGTCTTGTCCCTCAAGCAGCCCTATAGGTCACCAGTACCTGACCATCGGTAGCCCAATGGGCCACCAGTGCTTGTCTCTTATGCAGTTCAATGGGCAACTAGTACCTGACTTCAACACAGGCTAATGGGCCATCAGTGCGTGTCCCCTAGGCAACCTAATGGGCCCCCAGCACTGGTTCCACAATGCAGCCCAATGGGCCACCAGTGCCACTTCATGTAGCCCAATGGGACACCAGCGTCCTCCCCTCTTGCAGCCCAATGAGCCATCACTGCTCATCTCTAACACAGCCCACTAGGATACCAGTGTTTGTTCCCCTTGCAGTCAATAGGCTACCATCTTGTTTCAGCCCACCCCATCTGAGAGATACTTAACCTCCTCAACTGCTGAAAATACATTTGTTAACTCCTAAATCTAATTTTTCATCTCTTGTTCACGACTTTATATCTGCTCTGTACATCTGCATCATCACCAGATATGTCTGCTTATTTTCTGCTCTCTCCTCCTACTCGGCCTCATCTCGCTATTACTGAAGACTGCAGCTTTGTTCCTGAAAAAAAAAAAATCTGGGTCGTCAATTTGCATTTGTGTTTCTGTGGTAATGATATTTGTGTCCGGCCGCCTTATTCTTAGGCTGAGAAAATAATTAATGATCGTCGTAAGAAGAGAGCTGAATGGCGGTCACGGCTCGCTGCCGGCATGAGGAAACCTCAAAGGTGATTCTGAGATGCGGCTTTTAAAAGTGCACCTGTCAACGGGAAATAATATTTTCTCATTTAATGCTGTATAAAACAGTCCGTGCATCATCCCGCAAACAGCAATTTCTATAAAAAAAAATCTTCCCTGATCTGCTCCAATCCTGACTGAGAATTTTTTTATTTATGCCAACAGCAAAATACATCATAGTTCAGAAATACAAAAGCTAAATAAATAAAAAATTAAAAATATTATGTAAAATATTGTATATATACTGAAATTTTATAAATATTCATAAAATGAAAATTTACCTGATCATTTTCTACAAGATTTACAAACATACTTAAAAATTAACTTAAAAAATATATACCGTACACCAGAGTGTACAAATGCCCATGACTTTCTATGTTGATCCAGAAATGTCATTAATATGTAGGGCCCCTTTAAATGGGGGTTCTTACTCCAAAAAATATGTTCTCCCAGGTTTACAATTTTACAAATCTGGAATATAATTTCCTGAAAATTCTGCTTTATTTTTCAAAAAATTCTACAATATATTTTACAAAAATGTGTTTGCAAAAAATTCTTTATATATATAAACCCACAATGTATCTGCTGTAATCTATTTTGCTAAAAATTCTGTAATATATTTTCCTAAAATCGTGTACTGTCATGTGATCACAACAGCCAACCACAACTTCCTTCTCAACACTTTTTTTTTTCCATTTTAAATTGGGATTGTGCCAAACAGAAAAATTCCTTCCATGGCGGCCACCAAAAAGACTTTTAATGTCATGTTAATAAAAGAATGGATACAAATAGAAGAACAGTATGATCAGCTCACCACAATCTTCTTATGGAACAGATCCGGAAGCACGGAACAAAGGAGCCGCTTCTCCTCGTGGTAACAGAGAATGGGGAAAAAAGTAGATCCAACTCCCGTTGGAGAAAAAATATGGTAAAACTTAATGTTTAATGGATCATATTAAAAACTGGTAGCCACGTTAGTGGCGAGTGATATGTCACTAGATAAAAGCAAGTGGAACGCCGACCCGTTTCGAGCTTGCGCTCTTAATCATGGCCATGATTAAGAGTTATGGCTCTTGGGAAAAACAAAATGAGATTAAGAGTACTGTAGCAGTTTTACTGCAATACCTGCCATAACCACACATACATGGATGGCGCTATGCAGTGAAGGCATTGTGGCATATCAGAAAGAACTGTAGACGGGATGAGATTTTAAAGGGGGGGGGGGCAGTCTCCCACAGATCTAACACTGGGCATCAGGATTTATTTAGTTATTTATTTATTTTGAGAAAAATAACAAGCCAAGGATAAAAATCCATACACCCATCAGAATCCATCTGCAATGAGGAAGTCCTATGCACAAATCCCGGACAATTAACTTAAAAGTATCCGATTCCTATGGTCAAGCGCTTACGATCAATGGTATCAATAAGAATTAAAACGTCGTCAATAAAGCAGCGGACTATCGGCGGTGGCAGCATCATTCGTCCCTGCTACGGGAATATTGATCAGTTCTCTTTGTTTCTAGTAACTGGTTAAAGGCTATCGATCTCTCTATACAAAAAAAAAAAAAAAAAAAGAACGGACTCTCTTCTCCGGGGTTATTAAGTGCAGACTGCGTTCACGCTCTCTAAATTACCAGCCCGGGGGCAAATTTGATGATTAGTAACTTGTACTAAATAAATAAATAAAATAAATAAATAAAAATGAATAACTAAATAAACGTAAATAAATAATAAAAAATAAATAACTAAATGAATAAATAAACAAAAATAAATAATTCAACAAAAAAATGTACATTACTAATTAAATACATTAATAAAAATAAATAAATAATGATAATTATTAATATAATTAATAATAATTAAACAAATAAAATAAATAAATGAATAACTAAATAAACAAAACAGAAATAAATAAAATAAAAATTAACAAAATTAATAAATCTATAAACAAAAATAAACATTAATAAATAAATCCATAAATAAAACAAATAACTAAATAAATAAAAATAAAAAAATAAATAAAATAAATGAGTTTGATGTAAAAATTTTTATTTTATTTTATTCCATTTCTGGCCCAGTTGATTTACAGTCATATCACTTTCTCTGCAGCTTTTGCAAAACTACAACTCTCAGCATGCCTGGACAGCCGTTGGCTGTCCAAGCATGCTGGGAGTTGCAGTTTTGCAACAGCCGCAGGTGCACCGGTTAGGAAACACTGGTCTAACGTCTGATTTTAGAGCAAAAATCCTCTTTCCCTTCGGTGTTAAAGTGAAGCAGAATAGGTGAAGCAGAAATACAAAGCCCAGTAGACTTCATGGGATTTTACTCACAGGTTTAGCCTCAAGAACTAACACTCCAATTCTTCTGACAGAATTCGGATGTTGTTAAAAAATTTTCCTTCAGAAATTAATTTGTATAGAGTCGTAGAAATCCCATTGATTTCAAAGAAGGCCTTATTATAGGAGGAATTCACAGATTTTTAGGTGGAATTAGGGTATGTTCACATGTTCCGCCCAGACATTCCGCTGCAGCAGAGTCCCATTGATTTCAGTAGGATTCTGCTGCACTGTTCACACGGTGGAATTTCTGCCGACTTCGCTCGTAAATACATTGCAGTCTATGAGACAGTGCATTTCTGAGCAGTCCAAGCCCCTGCCGAAACTTGTGCGGAATGTCTGCCTGTGTTTTCTGGGTGGACATTCCACACATTTTCCTACCATGTGAACATGGCCTTAACGTGAACTCCACCTAAATTACTCAGTAGGTAACAAGAGTAGATGCCATATTAATAAGACTCTACTATGGCAGACCTTATATATCCCTTTAGGCTATGTTCACATGGCAGAATGTCCGTGTGGAATTCCGCACGGACATTCCGCTGCAGCAGAGTCTTATTTTAATAGACTTCTTCTGCACAGTGCTCACAGTGAAATTTCCACAGCAGATCTATGTGCCGCAAAAAACCCAATTCAGGCATCCGTAGAAAGAATAGACATGCCTATTCTTTTAGCGAAATCCGCTTAAAGGCGCATTGCCGTCTATGGAGACAGCCCACTTCCGAGCGGTTCTAGAGCCAGCTGTCTGCAGTATGTCTGCCTGGAGTGGACATTCCCCTGTATAAACATAGCCTATGGCGGAATAAGTGTAAACTCCACCTGAAATTACTCAATGTGTGAAAACAGATTTAGACAGATTTTCATGTGAAATCCAGATCAAGAAAATAACGACAGGAACACTTCAGATCAATCCGTCGGGAAAACGTTTGCATAAAAACTGGCAAAAAAACAAAAAACAAAAAAAACAGCACAAAAAGTGTTGGCTTTCAGTTTAGTAAATCTGGGCTATTGTTGTGGATCACGTGTGGATCCGCAGCAAAATCAAAGAACATATGTGTGTGTGTATCTCTCTCTCTCCATATATTTTATATATATATATATATATATATATGTATATATATAAAATATATATACACACCACCATGTGTATATATATATATATATATATATATATATATATATATATATATGTATACACACACACCGTATATAAATAAATCTTCCTCCACAAGGAAACAGCACCCAACACGAGGTCCAGAAAAAGTGCAAGCTACGGGGTCCTTATTGCATCAAGAGAGACAATGCGACATTTCGGCTAGCAAACCTTTTTCAAGCATGCTTGAAAAAGGCTTGCTAGCCGAAACGTCGCATTGTCTCTCTTGATGCAATAAAGACCCTGTAGCTTGCGCTTTATCTGGACCTCGTGTTGGGTGCTGTTTCCTTGTGGAGGAAGATTTATGTGGATCCAGGGGTTATTTTGCACCACACCTGAGCAGTCCTGTGCTGAAGTTCTTGTAGTGACTACTCTCTCTATATATATATATATATATGTATATATATATATATATATATATATATATATATATATATATACACATACATACACACACACACACACACACCCCTATATAAAAATAACAATAATATTCGACGTTAAGTCCCTTCGGCCAAAGGGATTGTAAATCATGAATCCACTTCAATTGTTTACGTTTCAGGATGTTGATGCGGTCGCCTCCAAGTTTGAAAGGTGGAACATGATCAATTAAAATGCATCTGAGGTCTTGTTCTGTATGGTTTGCTTCAGCCACTGGCAAATCAATACGTCTCTTTTGGTTGCTGTAACGATGTTGATTAGGCCTGGACTTAAAATCCCACGTGGTCTCCCCAACATAGAGGAGACCACATGGGCAGACCAGGACATACACAATAAAGTCGGATGTACATGTCACATAATGTTTCAAACTATAGATTTTAAATACGATGGCGACGTATACAGGCACGGGCCCAGTGACTTTAATGGTCGGAACGTTATCTACAAGAGTTTAGGTAATTTACCAAGCATATACGTGTTTATCTTTCGCACATGTTCAAAAAATTAAGTCAACACGTTCACCCCGCTGAAGCCGGTGGGGTCCATGCTGGTACACGTCGGCATCCTGTTTGAAATTCTGCCAACATACAAGCACCCGGAGGGCACAATCGAAATGTAAATCACCCTAAGGGTCTATTCACACGGCAGAATTTCCACTTGCGGAATTCCACCTCAAATTAAAGCCAATAGACTTCTATAGGATTCCGCGCCCCCATTCACACTTCTGAATTTCCGCTTGCGGAATCCCATAGAAGTCTATGGGCTTTAATTTGAGGCGGAAATCCTGCCGTGTGAATAGACCCTTAGCTGTAACCAAATAGCCAACGGCCTATGGATGATGTGACAGAGGGTGCTCCAAGGTTCCTTTTCTAACCTTCACAGTAGCAGAGGATGATGGCCCCAGTGTGATCACTCCTCTTTAGGGGGCTCGTACCCAGCTCCTCAACAACAGTAGGGGGTCATTAATCCACTATGGCAAAACTTATATATAGTTATCCTTTTAGGGTACGTTCAACTGATCCCAATCCACTTATGTATCTAATCAGTTCACCTGGGTAACCTCCAGCCCCAGCAGCCTTAATTCATGACCAGTTGCAGTGATCAAACTCCACATCCTCTCTTTCTGCAAAGCCAGAGGATCCATGGGAAATGTAGGCAGTATTAGGGAACCATTTCAGTACAAAATTTGTAAGGCTGCAAACCCCTTTGCCACATCAGATAAACAGGTAAGTACAAGGCACATTCATCTCTAATATAGTCTGTGCTGCACTATATGAGCAAAGATAAAAAGACCTCTGGAGTGCTTCTTTAAAGGGTACTCCAGCCATAGACATCTTATCTCCTATTCAATGGGATCTCCCTGCAGCACCCTGCGTTCATTTAGAAAGCCGGCTGCGGCAACGGAAGCTCATGACGTCACGGGAAAGCCCCCATCTTATTCCCTATCCTTTGGATAGGGGATAAGATGTCTAGGGGTGGAGTACTCCTTTAAAGTCACAAATTCTGACATTTTCTATTTTAGTAAAATATTTTTTACATATAATTTTCCATAAATAAACAAATCGGGAGAAACTATTTCTTAAAATTTTTTGTAGTGCAATTCCGGTTATTCCTCATGGAGTGTATGAATAAATTGACAACTCCACATTACTGTTTCTATTGTCAAAGAGGCGTGTCTCTACATATTGAGCCCTCATTGGACAGGATAAGGACACATCCCCAAGTGGTAACACCCAGATGTCAATTTATTCATACTTTCCCAGCAGGCATAGACCCTCCAGATGATCCTCTTCAGCCCCATTGGAGTTGATTGGTCGACAGACCTGGAATTGTTCTTTCCCATTCGGCTGTGATACAGTTTTTAATACTTGTCCTCTCCGTAGCTTATAAAAATATTTTTATTGCGAAACTGGCAGAAAATAATCCGTGTTCCCGAGTCTTTTTAATAACAGTAGTTATTTTTCTTTTTTTCTGCAATATAAACTCTGTCAACCAGTGGCCTCCTCACCCCCGCTCGCTCCGCCCCCCACCTACTGCAATCCAATTAGAAGACCTGAACGCTTCCTTCCAGGCTCCGTGTCCTTCTCTATAATCTATAAAGCAGCAGGCTTTATGAACCAGACATATCTAGCGACTGTGTATTCCACTAACTACATGAAAATATCTGAAATCCATCATAAATACCAAGTTAAATGTCTAACGGTGACGTCTGCGTACAAGAAGAAGATACAAGGCCAGGAACCAAGGTGGCTGAAAGACGCTGCCGGAGAAGAACCAAGGGATGAAGAAAGGTGTGGAAACCAGGACCAGGATTAGAGCAGCGGTCAACAAGTAGGCCCTAAAGTGAGAAACAAAGGACACACCACTCGATAACATCACCCTAACCCTAAAGTGAAAGAAAAGTGACACCATCTAGACCCTAAAGTAAGAGACAAGGAACACACCACCTGATGACATCATCATGACTCCAAAGAGACAAGGGACACAACACTTAATAACATTATCATGACCCTAAAGGGAGAGAAGAGGTGACACACCACCCCCAACATTCTTATGACTAAAGTGAAAGAAAACATGTGACACACCACCCGCTGACATCATTATAACCCTAAAGTGAGTGACAAGGGACACACCACCTAATGACATCATCAAGACCCTAAAGGTGAGAGTAGACAAGTGACATACCACCTAATGACATCATCAAGACCCTAAGGGGAGAGAAGACATGTGACATACCACCTAATGACATCATCAAGACACTAAGGTGAGAGAAGACAAGTGACATACCACCTAATGACATCATCAAGACCCTCAGTGGAGAGAAGACATGTGACATACCACCTTATGACATCATCAAGACCCTAAGGGGAGAGAAGACATGTGACATACCACCTAATGACATCATCAAGACCATAAGGTGAGAGAAGACAAGTGACATATCACCCAATGACATCATCAAGACCATAAGGGGAGAGGAGACAAGTGACATACCACCTAATGACATCATCAAGACCCTCAGTGGAGAGAAGACAAGTGACATACCACCTAATGACATCATCAAGACCCTCAGGGGAGAGAAGACAAGTGACATACCACCTAATGACATCATCAAGACCCTCAGGGGAGAGAAGACAAGTGACATACCACCTAATGACATCATCAAGACCCTAAGGGGAGGGAAGACATGTGACATACCACCTAATGACATCATCAAGACCCTAAGGTGAGAGAAGACATGTGACATATCACCTAATGACATCATCAAGACCCTAAGGTGAGAGAAGACATGTGACATATCACCTAATGACATCATCAAGACCCTAAGGTGAGAGAAGACATGTGACATATCACCTAATGACATCATCAAGACCACATAAGGTGAGAGAAGACATGTGACATACCACCTAATGACATCATCAAGACCCTCAGGGGAGGGAAGACATGTGACATACCACCTAATGACATCATCAAGACCCTAAGGTGAGAGAAGACATGTGACATACCACCTAATGACATCATCAAGACCCTCAGGGGAGAGGAGACAAGTGACATACCACCTAATGACATCATCAAGACCCTAAGGGGTGAGAAGACATGTGACATACCACCTAATGACATCATCAATACCCTAAGGCAGTGTTTTCCAACTAGGGTTCCTCCAGCTGTTGCAAAACTACATCTCCCAGGTGAGAGAAGACAAGTGACATACCGCCTAATGACATCATCAAGACACTAAGTGGAGAGAAGACATGTGACATACCACCTAGTGACATCATCAAGACCCTAAGGTGAGAGAAGACATGTGACATACCACCTAATGACATCATCAAGACCCTAAGGTGAGAGAAGACATGTGACATACCACCTAATGACATCATCAAGACCCTAAGGGGAGAGAAGACATGTGACATATCACCTAATGACATCATCAAGACCCTCAGGGGAGAGAAGACATGTGACATACCACCTAATTACATCATCAAGACCATAAGGTGAGAAGACAAGTGACATACCACCTAATGACATCATCAAGACCCTAAGGTGATAGAAGACAAGTGACATACCACCTAATGACATCATCAATACCCTAAGGCAGTGTTTTCCAACTAGGGTTCCTCCAGCTGTTGCAAAACTACATCTCCCAGCATGCCCAGACAGCCTTCAGCTGTCTGGGCATGCTAGGAGTTGTAGTTTTGCAACAGCTGGAGGTACCCTGGTTGGGAAACACTGCCCTAAGGGGAGAGAAGACAAGTCACATACCACCTGACCATCGGATTTTACATCATTACGACATTTAAAGTTGTAGTTTTGAAACATCTGGAGCTCCACAGTTTGAAGACCACCGCTTTAGATAATTGCAAAGAAATGTTTAATGGGAAAAAATTGGAGCGAATTGAAACATTTTCTGTTAATTTTTAAACTATACGGTAAAAAAAGCTCCTGTAATCAGTTACTGGATTCCCAAGGCCTGGTTGATAAAAAGGTTGCAGGCTTGCTGAGACTTGTAGTTCCGGCAAACAACTGCATTTCCTCCGCCTTCAAAGCATTGCACTGCAGTAGAATCCACAACCGCAAAAACAAATATCCAAGTTATTACCCACAATCCCCAGCTTTGTGATTAAGGGGATGGAAGATTGGTTTGTCTTCATATGTAATTTTTTTTTCAGTTTTTTTTTTTTCTTTTTACATAAAATTGCAAATATAATTGTCAGTGACAGGGTCAAGTTCTGTTCCAATCAGTCTGTTCTACAAAGAGTCTGCGATGGCAAGAAAATACAGAATTACCTGGTGGCATCGGAAAAATCTCTCCTCCGCCGCGAGACAGAAAATGCAACCTTGTCAAATAATTAGCAGCTGGAAATCACCAGAAATGTAGAATTTTTTTTATAAAGTTACATATATATATATATATATATATATATATATATATATATATATATATATTTATTTATTTTTTGCAAGGAGCTGCCAACATTTCCCATGAATCCTCTGGCTTTGCAGAAAGATAGAGGGGGTGGAGTTTGATCACTGCACCTGGTCATTTAATTAGGCTGATGGTCCTGGAGGTCACCCAGGTGAACTGATTAGAATCATAAGCTGGTCGAGTCAGTTCACAGTATATCTTTTAAAGGGGTAATCCGCCCTTGGCATCTTATCCCCTATCCAAAGGATGCTGGGGACCCCAGGGATCGCCACTGCGGCACCCCACCATCATTACTGCACAGAGCGAGTTCGCTCTGTGCGTCATGACGGGTGATACAGGGGCCGGAGCATCGTTACGTCATGTCTCCGCCCCTCATGACATCACGGCCAGTCCCCTTAATGCAAGTCTATGGCAGTCGCCACGCCCCCTCCCATAGACTTGTATTGACGGGGGCGGGCCGTGACGTCACGAGGGGCGGAGTAATGACGTAACGATGCTCCTGTATTGCCCGTCATTACGTGCAGAGCGATCTCGCTCTGCGCAGTAATGATAGCGCAATGCCGCAGCGACACCTTTGGATAGGGGATAAGATGTCTAGGGGCGGAGTACCCCTTTAATAGGGTTTCTAATGCAAAGTTCATTTTTAAAGACATATTGCCATTAGGGTTTTTTTTTTTGTTTTTTTTTAAAGGAAG
This sequence comes from Hyla sarda, assembly GCF_029499605.1. NCBI lineage: Eukaryota > Metazoa > Chordata > Amphibia > Anura > Hylidae > Hyla > Hyla sarda. Next base: position 10,697,741 of record NC_079197.1, on the reverse strand, counting down.
ATTTGATGTTTTCAAGCTGTGTTCATGTGTTGAATTTGAATTTTTACTGAATTTCTGCTGTTTTTACTGTGATTTTTGCAGTAAAAACCATCTCATAGAAATAGCAACAGTATACAGATAGAGCTGGAGGGGAGGGGTATAACTACTATATATCCTGATCCCATAGAGATAACAGCAGTATACAGATAGAGCTGGAGGGGAGGGGTATAACTACTATATATACTGATCTCATAGAAATAGCAACAGTATACAGATAGAGCTGGAGGGGAGGGGTATAACTACTATATATCCTGATCCCATAGAGATAACAGCAGTATACAGATAGAGCTGGAGGGGAGGGGTATAACTACTATATATCCTGATCCCATAGAGCAAGCAGCAGTATACAGATAGAGCTGGAGGGGAGGGGTATAACTACTATATATCCTGATCCCATAGAGCAAGCAGCAGTATACAGATAGAGCTGGAGTAGAAGGCTATGACTAAGGCGGACACGCTCCGCTGATACGCGTCACTTCTGTCTATGCTGCAGTGTTTGTGTCCTACATGTGAAGAATAAAGCAGTCGTTTTTTACCGCAAGCCGTAGTGCTGGACGCCTCTCCTTTCTTTGCTGACTACATGTGTGCTGGTCCACACATGTCCGAGACACGGCGGTTTTGGTGGTGAGCTGGACGTGCTCAGACTACAAAGTTGCCAGGAGATTTAAACAGGTATCCTGCCACCTGACCACCATAGGTGTTTTGCTTTAAGGCCGGGTTCACGCTGCGAAATTTCCAGGCAGAATCCTGCTTAGAAACCAGGCTTTGAAACTCCGAAGCAGCAGAATCCCATTGCCGTCAACGGAATTCTGCTGCACAGTCTGGAGTTTCCACTGTTGAAATTCCGCCACTAAAAGAATAATCTGGGCCTAAGGGTGCGGCAGAGTCTGCGTGGTGCTAGCAGCGGCCGATTCAGTCGGTGCCGGGTGCACTTGAAATTCCAGATGAAAAGTCCTCAGTGTGAACAAGCACTAGGCAGCAGCTTATGCGGTCGACTGCTATTCAATTTGACCCCATCCATACATATGTACGATCGGCTCTGTATGCCGGAGTGTGTCCGTGTAGGCTAGAGGCTAAAACACATCATTTGAATAGACAAACACACTTTTAATCTTAAAATGAAATTTACCTCTTCAAGAGTAAATCAAGAATTTTTCATTAGGCGGCGCTTATGGATGTTTTTGATAGAACTGGGCGGTATGACCAAAAATGTGTATCACAGTATTTTTGTTAATTATGGCGGTTCAACGGTATTTAACGGTACCCCCCCCCCCCCCATCATGTGACCAGCGGGCACTGTTCTGCTTCTCTAACCCCTCCGGTTTATCAGCCCATCGCTGCGCTGGCCCCCACATCGGGGAACTAATCATATATCACCTCGTCCTCCTGTGAGTTGCGGGCCGCCAGCACTGGAAATCTGTACTGTACTACATATTCCTTGTGCCCTGGCTGCAAAAATAAACAAAATAAACTTTAACTTACCTTCCTACGTTCCCCTGTTGCATCGGTAACGGCCGTCAGCCTATCACTGGCCGCAGCGATGTTCCGCCTCAGTCGGTGATAGGCTGAGCACACTGTCATGTAAGGAGCAGGCCGGCTTCTTACATGACAGTGCGCTCAGCCTATCACATACCGAGGCGGGACATCGCTGCGGCTGGTGATATGCTGACAGCGCAGCACTGGACTGATAAACCGGAGGGGTTAGAGAAGCAGAACAGTGCCCGCTGGTCACATATGATCAGTTTTCCAATGTGGGGACAGCGCACTGCGGCTGATTATTCATTCATTCAAGAGGGGAGGGGCCCAACCGGTATGGCGGTATGCGAAAAATTCATATCGTGCAAGAAAAAAAATTTGGTATTTGGTATGAACCGGTATACCGCCCAGCACTAGTTTTGGAGAATTAAAAATAAATACATATAATAAATGCAATATAAAATAAATAAATATAATAAAAAAAATGTATTCCTTAGCAGTCCTACTTTCTAAATAAATAAATAAATAAATATTAATAACATTTATAAATGAATGAATATTTTGAAGTAAATCAAAAAGAACATAAAATGTAATTTATTAGCAGTCCTACTTTCTATATAAATAAAATAAATAAAAATAAAATATAAATAAATGAAAAATAAAATAAAAAAACTTTTACTTATCAGTCCTACTTTCTAAATAAATCTAAGAAATAAATAGATAAAAATTAATGAAAACTAAATTAATAAATAAAATGAAATAAAAAAAAGTTTCTTATTTAGCAGTCCTACTTTCCCGCGAAGCGGATGTGTCGGGCTCTGGCGGAGGCCAACCATAAACAACTCCGATCTAGCTACATCCCAAGAGTCAAAATAATCTGACATTTTTAGAGTGGATCCCGTTTCATTTCCATGCAGGGACTTGGGGGGGTCACGACGATTTAGAAGCTCGTGCGTCCTGGTCTTCGGCCAAGTTTACACATATTCCAAATTTAAACATTTTCATTTTCCATGACAAATTTTGCGCGTTAATCCCGAGTGCAGCACAATGAGGCCTTTGAAACGCCAACGTGAAGCACTCGACGGATCTATTTCTGTCCTGTAATTGTTCTGAGCCTATGCCACCTAGGACGTTACTGTACAGAAGGCAGAACACAGACCCGGCGCATGTGCCAACAGGCTCGTAAAGGGATAGGATGTAAAAAAAATTCAAAAAGGAATTTTTTTTAAAACAGAACTTCGGCCAGATTTAGTATTTTTGTAATACTGCACTATTCATGTTCCCAATAAGAGTGCCTCCAGCTGTTGCAAAACTACAACTCCCAGCATGCCCGGACAGCCGTTGGCTGTCCGGGTATGCTGGGAGTTGTAGTTTTGCAACAGCTGGAGGCACACTGCTTGGGAAACATTGATAATAGAGCAACCCAAAAAATCCTCCAAAACACAGATAAACCAGTAGAGTCACAACCAATAATCATAGATCCTGATTGTTGTCAAAGCTCGGAGTATCATTCACCAATATATAAAAGGATTACCCCTAAAATTGTGGCCCTAAAAAAACATTTTCTGTCCCGACATGTTTCCCTCCCCTCAAAGATGGCAGGGTTCATCAGGGGACATGAGACAGGATATTATGTAACCCACACAACACAAGAGCAATAGAGATCATGGTATAATACAACAACATATAAGGATTACCCCTGTCCGGGCATGCCGGGAGTTGTAGTCTTGCAACAGGTGGAGGCACGCTGGTTGGGGAATGCTGCCCTAGCTTAAAGAAGTTCATAGAATATGCTGAGCCATTTTGGTGAAAATTAAAATTGGCAATGGGAAATGGATGCCAAGTCTAAGAACAACATTTGCTAAGAAAATAAGAATTTTAAGGAGAGTTCACACAATGCAGATTTATTGCAGGAATTTGATGCGTGTGAATTTGAGCCATTTAAAAAATAAAAAACAGACCAACACAGAGGTGGAGAAAGAGTTATACATACCTGGTGTATACGAGAAAAACATTGTTTGATCTCCAAGCCCACCACCACGACAGGTGTCCAGGAGGCGGGTTCTTCTCATTTGTTGTCTTAAAATGATACTCCGCCCCTAGACATCTTATCCCCTATCCAAAGGATAGAGGATAAGAAGTCTGACCCTGGAGGTCCTGCCGCTGGGGACCCCGCGATCTCCCTTCTGCACCCGGTGTTCGTTTAAAGCGTCGGGTGCAGCGCCGGAGGCTCGTGAAGTCACAGCCGCACCCGCTTGTAACATCACGGTCACGCCCCCTCCCATAGACATGGCAGTGATGAGGCATGGCCGTGACGTTACGAGCCTCCACCCCACAGCGCCACTCATCCATCACGGAGCAAACTTTGCTCCGTGCACCGGATGTCTGGGGTGCAGCAGCCGAGATCGTGGGACCCCCGCGATCAGACATTTTATCCCCTATCCTTTGGATAGGGGATAAGATGTCTAGGGTCGGAGTACCCCTTTAAGCAGTCTGTATTGAGAGTTTCTCTGGAGGTCCCTCCTCTCAGCTTTGATTGACAGCTCAAAGTCCAATCAGGAGGCCACTAGATTTGTCGCTCTGAGGGGGCCAGGCCGGGGCAGCTCACACATACAGAAAGTTCACGGCACCCAATGCAAAGAAAACGCCTCCAGGGCACTTGGCGTGGTGGTGGAAGAGACCATCATATTTATGTGCAGTTAATCAATATTTTCACTGTTGATTCTTCTTTTACAAGACTTCTGCAGTTCTCCCTGACATGGTGGATCTCAGCTTCCGAGCCAAGTCCTGACTAGTGAGGTGACCTCCCATTCTTACCTCATCACTGCTCGGAAGTTTTTCACAATTTCTTTGTCTGTTTTTCTACCAACCTTTTGGGGGATTGACCATGGGTTCTCAATGGGATTGAGATCTGGGGAGTTTCCAGGCCATGGACCCAAATTTTCAACGCTTTTTTCACTGAGCCCCTTAGCTATCCCTTTTGCCTTGAGACATGGTCTCCATCATGCTGGAGAAAGCCTTGTTCTTCCTCAGACTGCTCCTGGATGGTTGGGAGAAGATGCTCCTCTTGGATAGATACCAGCAGGTGCCAGGACCACCTACTAAAGAGGATTCAACTCCGGGATGGGTTCACAAGTGCAGAGCTTTAGGCAGGTGGCATCTGATCGCATAGTGAGGTGAAAGCTTTTGGAGGCTTCTTGTGTCAAGAAGGGCAGCAAAGAAGCCACTATTCTCAAGGAACAACATTAAAGGGGTACTCCCCTCCTAGACATCTTATCCCCTATACAAAGGATAGGGGATAAAATGTGTTATCGCCGGGGTCTCAGCTGGAGCACCCCAGACATCAGGTGCATGGAGTGAACGTCGTGCCGGATGACTGGTGATGCGGGGCGGAGGATCGTGACGTCACGGTCATGCCCAAGCTCGTGATGTCATGGCCATGCCCCCTCAATGCAAGTCTATGGGAGGGGGGGGTGACGGCCATCACGCCCCCTCCTATAGATATGCATTGTGGGGGCATGGCCATGACGTCAAGAGTGGGACATGACCGTGACATCACGAGCCTCCAGTGCTGCACCCGACGCTGTAAACAAACACCAGGTGAAGCAGGGAGATCGCGGGAGGCTCCTTTAGATAGGGAATAAGATGTCTAGGGGCGGACTACCCCTTTAAGGACAGATGACATTCTGCAGGAAGTACAGGAACTCGACTGCACAGGACTGGGGTGAAGTTGTATCTCTGATGAAGCCTTCAGACTGTCTGGGACATCTAGAAGAATAATTGTTTGGAGAAGAGAAGGTGACGCTTCCACAAGTCCTGTGTCATGCCAACAGCAAAGCCTCCTGGGACCCTTCATGCGTGGGGAATAGACTCACAATTGTGCCTGAGAACATTGCAATGAATGAAGAATGGGATCTACACATCCTCCAACAACAACTTCTAACTTTTCCCAACCATCCAGGAGCGATGTGGTGATAACCAAGGTTTTTTCCAGCATGTCACAAGGATAAAGTGATAACTAAAGGGCCCGGGGAGCAAAACAATGACATTTTGGGTCCATGGCCAAGAAACTCCTCAGATCTAAATCTAATTGAGAACCTGAGGTCAATCCTCAAAAAGTTAGTGGGCAAACAAAAACACAAAAATTGTGATAAACTCTGCACAGTGATGGGAGGTCACCAGTCAGGATTGGGCCCAGAAGATGAGATCCACCATGTAAGGGAAAACTGCAGAAGTCTTGGAAAAGAAGAACGGTCAACACTGGAAATATTCAGTCTTTGTAAAAACCTGATGAATTTGTCCTTAAAAGTTTAAAAACTTAGAACTGTACATCAGTAACCATAGAAACATCCGACTAAAAGATCTAAAAGCACTGAAGAAGACAACTGTGCGAAAACAAAAAATGGGGTCTGTCTCATAACTTTTTGCCACAACTATAGAACGGAATGATGAAGGGGTGGAAGCCCGGTCCTACAGCCCAAAATTACCTGAAATTCTACCGGAAAATACCGTAAGAAATTTTTAAAATGTTACATTTTAAAAACTTACATTTCACCACTGGATATAAAAGGAGTACTACAATGTAATAATGGTAAGTGTCTGATCGCAGGGGTCTGACCGATGGGACCCCCCATGATCTCCTGCCCAGCACTCAGCTCTATTCATTCACAGAGTGAACTCCACTCTGTGCAAGCAGACTGTTAACCCTCGCACGGAGCAATGGTCGACACAACCCTCTACGTATCTCTATGGGAGAGCCAGAGACAAACGAACGCTGTATCTTCGGCTCTACCATACGTGGAGGGGGCTTGGCTTCCTACGGGGGTCAACACAGTTCTGTGCATGGGAGAGCTGGGAGCAGTCGGCACCCTGCTATCAGGCACTTATCCCCTATTCTTTGTATAGGGTATAGTTGTCTTACCCTGCAGTACCCCTTTAACAGAACAAAAAAGTTTCCACATTTTTTCTTAAAGCTCTCCCGTTAGGGGACATTGGGATTTGAAGCTGGAGAGCCAAACTTTAGGGAACACTACCCTGGGGCTCGTGTCCAGCAAATAATAGGTATGTTTTTACTATATTTTTCCTTTTTAAGGTATAAGAATATTTTTTGGCCGTATTTCCACAGTGGTTTATTTTATAGCTCCGTGCGGCTCGTGTGTCGGTCGTACAAAACTGTATGGGAATTTATTAGAGTGTTATTCTTCTGAAATTGTTTTCCATAGAATCACAGCCAATGATTTATTTCCTCCGGATTGAGCTGACACGGTAAAAGCCGAAGAAATGTCTTATTTGTCCGACGATGGGAACGAAAAAAAAAATCTATTCGTGAAGGATTTAGGGAATAAGGGGAATTCCGGAGAAAGCCATAAAACTGTCTTGTTGTCGCTTTATCAGTTACCAGAGGAGGCAGAGGGAAGCGGCGATCTCCAATCTAATAATTCAGCCGCCGATGTTTCATGTCGAGAAAGAATTCTAATAAAAACCCTGCATAAAAATCCCAATAAAAAACACAGCAAAGTTATGTAGAAAAAAATTACAGAAATGTATTGTAAAACCTGTTCACTCAGATTTGGAATTTGATAGAGCCGGCAAAGCAGAGAACATTTTATTGTCCACCAAAGTTTACTAGTTCATGAAAATTTTTCTAAAATAATAATAAAAAAAAAATTGTTAAAACAAAATAATAATAAATTAAATAAATTAAAATACAGTAATAAGCCTAAGGCCCCATTCACACGGTTGAATTTGGTGTAAGATTTCCGCTTTGAAGTTCTGTTGCAGCAGACTCTTATTGTTTTCAATGGGATTCTGCTTCACAGCGCACACGGCGTAATTTTTTGTGTCGGAAATATCTGGCTGGGTGGACTGGGGGGGGGGGGGCTGTAGCTCATTCCGCAAAAAAAAAAAAAAAAAAAATGGCTGAGTAAACATACCTTAAAGGAATACTGTAGTGGAAAACAACTTATCCCCTATCTGAAGGATAGGGGTTAAAGGGGTACTCCCGTGGAAAACTTTTTTTTAAATCAACTGGTGCCAGAAAGTTAAACAGATTTGCAAATTACTTCTATTAAAAAATCTAAATCCTTCCAGTACTTATTAGCTGCTGAATACTACAGAGGAAATGGTTTTCTTTTTGGAACACAGAGCTCTCTGCTGACATCTCTGTCCATTTTAGGAACTGTCCAGAGCAGCATATGTTTTCTATGGGGATTTTCTTCTACTCTGGACACTTCTTAAAATGGAGAGCGGTGTCAGCAGAGAGCACTGTGCTCATGATGTCAGCAGAGAGCTCTGTTTTCCAAAAAGAAAACCATTTCCTCTGTAGCATTCAGCAGCTAATAAATACTGGAAGGATTAAGATTTTTTAATAGAGGTAATTTACAAATATGTTTAACTTTCTGGCACCAGTTGATTTAAAAAAAAAAAAAAAAAGGGTTTCCACACAGGAGTACCCCTTAAAGTTTTAAGTCGTGGGGGGTCCAACCACTGGGACTCCTTGTCATCTCCTGTACGGGGCCCGCGGAAGTCCTATAGAGATACATGAAGGAGGGGTGTCAGTTATTTCCCACAATAGTATTCCTTTAAGGCAGGGTTTCCTAACAAGGGTGGCTCCATCTGTTGCAAAACAACAACTCCCCAGTATGGCATGCTGGGAGTTGTGGTTTTGCAGCAGCTGCAGCGACCCCAGTTGGATAAACACTGCCCTAAGTGTAAGTTCACACTACAGAATTTCCATGCTGAAGAGGAATGGGCATTAAGCGCAGCTTCCAGGAGAGTCTACTGCACCTGGAATTCAGCGGAAATTCTTTAGTGTGAACATACCCTTAAAGGGTAGGGGATAAGATGTTACATCGCGGAGGTCCCGCTGCTGGAGACCCCCACGATCTCGGGGCCAGCAGCAGCGACGTCCGGCACACGGAAGCTTGGAGTTTCCGCGTTCGTGATGTCACGCCACGCCCCCTCCATTCATGTCTAAGGAAGGAGGCGTTGCTCATTCTTTAGGCGGAAATACTTGCGGAATACATTGCTGTCTACTGGGGACTGCAATGTCCGTGCGGTCCTAGCACCGACTGATTCAGTCAGCCCTGGTCGCACTCGTAATCTCTAGAGCAGTGGTCTTCAACCTGCGGACCTCCAGATGTTTCAAAACTACAACTCCCAGCATGCCCGGACAGCCATCGGCTGTCCGGGCATGCTGGGAGTTGTAGTTTTGAAACATCTGGAGGTCCGCAGGTTGAAGACCACTGCTCTAGACAGAAATTTTCCATCTGGAGATTCTGTAGTCTGGACCTAACCTTACTGTCTAGGCCTGGACTTTGCACCAGACCAATAAAGAGTGGAACTCGCCCGTTTGGTGCAAGTTTAGTAGCTTATTTGAAGTCAAGGGGGTGCAAATTCCCAGAATGGTGCAAGGGAATGTCCCCAAAAAAGTTTTTTGGGGGGATGAAGATAAGAATAGCCTATCCTATGGCTAGGTCATTAATATCAGACAGGAAGGGCCAATGCCCAATATCAGATAGTGCCGTACACTTTGTAGTGTCTGGTAGTGCAGCTCACCTGTAGGATTCTGAGTAGCAATACCAGGAACAGCCACTATAAAACGTATGGCGCTGTGCTTGGTAAACAATTAAGGGAATCGATGCCCGCCACGGCACTGTGGTCACATGATGGTCAGCTGATGGGTAATGTTGTGGGGTCTTTAAAGATTTCATATTGATCCCCCCCCCCCCATCTAGAGATATAATGCAAAAGATGAGCGCTGGATGTGGTTCTGGACATTTAATTTTCTCTTGTTTGTTTAGTAAACAAAATGAAATGAACGTGAAGTTTGGTAATGCAGATCCAGAGTGCGATGTGCAGCCATGACACCGCTCCATACCTCACCTGCTGAAGATCAGTCATAGGAAATCCCACTGTATTAGTAAGCCTGGGGGTAGGAAGGGAACCCCTCTCTGTTAGGAAGAAGCCCACAGTAGGTAGGAAATATTCCTCTTAAGTAGAAGCCCCCAGTAATTAGGTAGAGAATGTCACCTATTAGGTAGGAAACCCCATTAGTTAAGTAGGGAACCTCACTCCCTATTAGATAGAAGCCCTCCAGTAGTTAGGTAGGGAACCCTCCCCTCTATTAGGTAGAAGCCCCCACTAGTTAGCGTAACGTCCCTTATTACGTAGAAGCTTCCAGTAATTAGGTCAGGAATCCCCCATATTAGGTAGACGGCCCAAGTAGTTAGGTGTGGAACCTCTCCTATTACGGTAGGTAGCCCTCAGTAGTTCGGTTGGAAATCCCTATTATGTAGAAGCCCTCAGTAGGGAGGCAGGAACCCCCCCCCCCCATTGTAGAAGCCCACAGTAGTTAGGACATCATGTAGGTAGGGAACCTCATATTAGGCAGATGCCCCCATTAAGTAGTTTTACCCAATAAGTCCTATCCAAAAAAAATAATAAAAATCTCCCTCACCTTCCCCTTGCTTCTGTGCTGAGACCTCATCATCCTCCGCCCTGTTAGTGGTGCAGGACCTTCACGCTGCGCAATTACACTATTTCATCATGAGACAGGCCCTGCACCTGTCCAAATAACAGAGCAAAGGAGAAGGTCCTGCACCACCCCGAAAAACGGAGCAAAAGGAGAAGGTCCTGCGCCACCCTGGAAAAAAGATCAAAGGAGAAGGTCCTCCAATGATCCGGATAACGGAGCAAAGGAGAAGGTCCTGTACCACTCCGCATAACGGAACAAAGCAGAAGGTCCTGCACCACTCTGGATAGCAGAACGAACAATGAGGAGGCCTCAGCGCAGGAACGGAGAAGAGGTCACTTTTTTATTTTCATAGTCTGCGGGTATCAGAGACATTTGTACTAGTCTGGTATCGGTATGTGGACATCCCTAGCTGAGATCCAACTGTGCGATCCTTATCTCTATCGACATCTGCTTTTGGAGAAGCGTTGGGAGGGCCCCAGATACAACAAATGGTCAGCGGAGGCTTCAACTAATATTCACCTTCTACTTATGGCTGCCCTAATGCCTAGTTTCTGGGGTGGGCTGACATTGATGAATGAGAAAGGGAGGGGTATTTTTTGTGTTGGGGGTGAAGGGGACAGGTGTGGGTGTAAATGGAATGGAAAGTTTAATTTGTATGCTCCATCAACAGAGAGGAAAATAAAACTTTACAGAACAAGTTGACCCGGCACTCAGCAGAGAAGGATTTGGCAGCAAAAAACACACGAAAAAAAATAAAATAAATAAACTGAAATCATAAAGTTGAAAAGCTCCAACCATAACATCCTCCTCCAGGAAATACAATGAGGAGGCTTCATTAGGGATTAAATAGGGATAATACGCTGAGAGGAGAGGCGACGCAAACGCGCAAAAGTTATCGCGTGACAACCACATCCCGGGGGAAACCCAATCTTCTCCTTTAGACCTCTGAAGGAGACGTTTCCCAACCAGGGTGCCTCCAGCTGTTGCAAAACTACAACTCCAAGCATGCCCAGACAGCTGTTGGCTGTCCGGGCATGCTGGAAGTTGTAGTTCTGCAACAGCTGGAGGCACATCGGTTGGGAAACACTGGTCTAGAAGGTGTAGTGAGAGGGAGATAGAGTTGGCTAAATTCCTGGCTAGAGTGTCCTGACCAGACAGGAAGTCCATCTCAGGATGAACTACACCTTCTAGACCAGTGTTTCCCAACCAATGCTGGGAGTTGTAGTTTTGCAATAGTCGCCCCCTCAAAATTGTGAACCCCGTTCAGAATCGCTCCCAGTGGCAAAGGACGAACTCCGCCCCCCCTGCCCTTTGCATTCTCAACATGTGGGTCGTGACCCCTTTCACAGGGATCGCCTAAGACCATCAGAAAACACATTTCCTCTATCCATGTCCAGCAGAGGAGGATGCAATGCACTCATTGGCGCCTACACTGTGGAGGATGGAAGACGCGGTCCCCTGCTGCGCTCCAAAGGAGATCACTGCATGGGACATAATCAGGTGAGCGGAGGGGTGGGGGGGGGGGGGATTGGTGTTGTTGACTCTGCTGCCTATACCTACTGTGGGAGAATTCTAATGCTTGTACCCAACGTGGGGGGGAGGGAGGGGGACAGCTGCCGCCTAAGCCTACTGGGGTGAGGAAACAGCTGCCGCCAATACAACTGCTGGGGGGGGGGGGGGGGAGACTGCTGCCACCTATACCTAATGTGGGAGGGGAGGGGGAACTGCTGCCGCTTATACCTAATGTGGGGTGGGGGACGATTGCTGCCACCTATACCTAGTGTGGGGGGGGACTGCTGCCGCCTATACCTAGTGTGGAGGGGGGGGGGGACTGCTGCCGCCTGTACCTAGTGGGGGGGGGGACTGCTGCCGCCTATACCTAGTGTGGGGGGAGGAGCTACTTCTGCCTATACCTAGTGTGTGGCGGGGGTGGCAACTGCTGCCGCCTATACCTAGTGTCGGGGGGGGGGATTGCTGCCGCCTATACCTAGTGTGGGGGCAAACTGCTGCCACCTATACCTACTGTGGGGGGAACTGCTGCCGCCTATATCTACTGTGGGGGGGGGGGGAACTGCTGCAGCATATACCTACTGTGGGGGGGGGGCTGCTGCCGCCTATACCTACTGAGGGGAGGGGGGAACTGCTGCTGCCTATACCTACTGTGGGGGGGGGCTGCTGCCGCCTATACCTAATGTGGGGGAACTGCTGACGCCTATACCTACTGTGGGGGAACTGCTGATGCCTATACCTACTGTGGGGGGGGGGGGACTGCTGACGCCTATACCTAATGTGGGGGAACTGCTGATGCCTATACCTACTGTGGGAGAACTGCTGATGCCTATATCTACTGTGGGGGAACTGCTGACGCCTATACCTACTGTGGGGGAACTGCTGCCTACCAATTCATAACAGTAGCAAAATTAAAGTCATAAACTAGCAACAAAAATTTTTTTATGGTTGGGGGGGGGGGGTCACAACAACATGAAATGTATTAAAAGGGTCACCAACAAAAGGGAAAAGGTTTTCTTCTCGTTCTTTGGAACCAAAGTCTCTTACACTACTGTAATACTCTGTGCTGCTAGTAACCCTGCTTAAATTTCACATTGTCGACATTTTTCAGCTTTTGTAGCAAAAAATTTTGAAAAGTCAAAATTTTTCACTATTTCGACTCTGCAAAATTTGCTGCAAATAACGCGACTGCAGCGTGTGAATGAGCCCCTGACGTTCTCCCCGCACGCATGCAGCCCTTTCCTCTGTAACATCACATCGGTGGACAGTTCCCGGAATCCTACAAGTCAGCTTACTCTGAAATACTCTGTGCTGCTGGTAACCTATCAAAATATGACCTTATGCAAAGCTTTCGGTCACCTGGAACACTATCTTCATTAGCAACACCTAGCCAGATGTTGCAAAACTACAACTCCCAGCATGCTCGGACAGCCGTAAATAAAAGACAACTCACCCCCATGCCTAGTAATTAGTGTCAATTTTACCTGTGCAAGTCTGCTATTAAAATCCATTGTTTTTTTCATCCCTTATGGACTAATCCTTAGGCTGTGTTCACACTATGTACAATTTTGAGGCTACCTTTATGTTACACATGCATTTTAATGCAGCAACCAGTGTTAAAGGGAGCTGTAAACTTGCAACATCTGGGGAGCCGCAGGTTGTTAGGACACAATAGGAGTTGTACTTCTGCAACATCTTGAGAGTCACAGGTTGTTAAAACATGATAGGGGTTGTACTTCTGCAACGTCTGGGGAGTCACAGTTTGTTAGTACTTGATAGGAGTTGTACTTCAGCAATATCTGGAAGCCCCAAGTTGTTAGGACATGATAGGAGTTGTACTTCTGCAACATCTGGAAACAACAAAGTTGTTCGAAAATTATCAGAGTTGTACCTCTGGAACATCTGGAAGCCACAAGTTGTAAGGACACAATAGGAGTTTTACTTCTGCAACATCTGGAAGCCACAGGTTGTTAGTGCCGCCTATACCTAGTGTGGAGGGGGGGGGACTGCTGCCGCCTATACCTAGTGGGGGGGGGGGGGGACTGCTGCCGCCTATACCTAGTGTGGGGGGGGGGGGGACTGCTGCCGCCTATACCTAGTGTGGGGGGGGGGGGAGCTGCTTCTGCCTATACCTAGTGTGGGGGGGGGGAGCTGCTTCTGCCTATACCTAGTGTGTGGCGGGGGTGGCAACTGCTGCCGCCTATACCTAGTGTGTGGCGGGGGTGGCAACTGCTGCCGCCTATACCTAGTGTCGGGGGGGGGGGGGGGGGACTGCTGCCGCCTATACCTAGTGTGGGGGCGAACTGCTGCCACCTATACCTACTGTGGGGGGTTTGTTAGTACTTGATAGGAGTTGTACTTCTGCAACATCTGGAAGCAACAAAGTTGTTCGAAAATTATCGGAGTTGTACCTCTGAAACATCTGGAAGCCACAAAATGTTAGGACACAATAAGAGTTACTTCTGCAACATCTGGAAGCCACAGGTTGTTAGTACATGATAGGAGTTGTACTTCAGCAACATCTTGGGAGTCACAGGTTGAGGATCCTTGTTCCATAGAATAATCTATATCAGTGTTCACCAACCAGTATGCCTCCAGCTGTTGCAAAAATACAACTCCCAGCATGCCCAGACAGCCGAAGGCTGTCGGGGCATGCTGGGAATTGTAAGTTTGCAACAGCTGGAGGCACACTGGTTTGGAAACCCTGATCTAAAAAATGTCCAGCCTTACAGGCACAGATTTAGTGATTTCTTTCTGTATCTCTGGAGCCATCAGTGACAAACACTCTTGCTCAGCGTGGGAACCGCGTTCTCATCCAATGCAGAGATCCTGATCAATAATGGAGCTCATCGCCGGGCAGAGGGGCCGCTACTGTAATGTAATTATATCACCAGTGTAATGACATAGCAAGACTGCAGTCTTTGTCACACACACAAAAAAAGTTTATATATATTTATTATATACACACATATATACATACACACACACACACACACACAGTGACCCCTCGACCTACGATGGCCCCGACATACGATCATTTCAACATACAATGGCCTCTCAGAGGCCATCGCATGTTGAAGGCGGCATCAACACATGATGCTTTGTATGTTGGGGCCATCGTATAAACGGCTATCCGGCAGTGCAGACTGCTTCAGCTGCCACCGGATAGCTGTTTACGGTGCCCCATGCGCTCCGGTGAAGATCACTTACCTGTCCTCGGGGCTCCAGCGCGTCCTCTTCGGGATCCCCTGCATCCTCATCATGTCGCTGCACACGCCGTCCCGTCATCCAATAGGAGCGGCGTGCGGAGCGACGTGATGGCGGCGACGGAGAGCGCGGATGTCGGGGACACCTCGGGGACGAGGCGACAGCGATGGACGGCGACATTCCGGGCAGCGGTGACGGTCAGGAGCGGCGGGGACACGTGAGTACAACTTCCTCTAACAGTGGTCTACAACCTGCGGACCTCCAGATGTTTCAAAACTACAACACCCAGCATGCCCGGACAGCCAACGGCTGTCCGGGCATGCTGGGTGTTGTAGTTTTGCAACATCTGGAGGTCCGCAGGTTGTAGACCACTGTCCTATACTTTACATTGCACGGATCCCACAACATACGATGGTTTCAACAAACGATGGTCCATTTGGAACGGATTACCATCGTATGTTGAGGGACCACTGTATATATATATATATATATATATCATATCAGTCCAGGCTCACATGGATTTCTGAGCTGGCAGGCAGGCGAGTTTTCAGCCATATAGATCTCTATTTCAGAACAATAAATGATTTCCTGATGCTGCCTACATTTCCATGATTCCTCTGGCTCTGCAGAGAGAGAGAGAGAGGGGGGGGGGGGTGGAGTCTCATCACTGCAATTCACCTAATGAGACCAACCTAGTAACCTGACTCATAAGTTTGTTGGAGTCAGTTCACACTAGGGAAAGTTTTGATGTGTTTTCTTATTCAAAAGAGACATCTGGGAAGAAAAGTGGAACCTTTGCCCATAGCAGCCAATCAGATCGCTTCTTTCATTTTGACAAAAGGCCTCTGAAAAATGAAAGAAGTGATCTGATTGGTTGCTATGGGCAACTGAGAAACTTTTCCTCTGCACAGGTCTTCATAAATCTCCCCAATAATGCCATAAGCCGAAAAGGCACTATTGCATATTTTCACACGTTTTCCCTGCGCTTTGGCCATGCTCTTGGTTTAGTTTTCCAAAATTGCTGCAAAAAATGACATGCTTTTACTGCGATTTATGCAATTGCGGTAATTATCACCACTTTTGCAGTGATTTTGAGAAAACCGCAGCAAAAAAGAAAAAACAACCATGTCACAAATGGAACATGGCCTAAGGGGAAGGTGCATAACTACTATATATGCTGATCACATAGAGATAGCAGCAGTATACAGATAGGGCAGGAGGAGAGGTATATAACTACTATATATCCTAATTACATAAAGATAGCAGCAGCACACAGATAGAGCTGGAGGGGAGGCGTACAACTACTTTATATCCTGATCCCATAAAGATAGCAGAAGTATACAGATAGAGCTGGAGGCTGTACTATATATCTTGATTCTACAGAGATAGCAGCAGTATACAGATAGAGCTGGAGGGGAGGTGTATAACTACTATATATACTGATCGCATAGAGATAGCAGCAGTATACAGATAGGGCTGGAGGGGAGGTGTATAACTACTATATATACTGATCCCGTAGAGACAACAGCAGCAGTATACAGATAGAGCTTGGAAGAAAGTGGTCTAGGAGCTACCAAGAGGATCTAATAGGTGATGATGTCCTCCTGTAGTTCACAGGAAGTCAGCTGAGCCAGAATCACATGACCCAGTTACAGTAATGAAGCACTTGGATGCAGCTGTGCTGGAATAAAATAGATGGCACTGAAAGACTAGTGACGGCGAGTGTACATGCTACGGGGGAAAAAAAAAAAACATACGGTGCTTTTTTCAATGCTGTCCTGCTACGACCCAAGTGCCCACAATATACAGCATTTTGCTCCCATGCCCCTACCAATGTGTGTGATCGTGATACTGTACAATAGATCCTGACTCGTCATGATCATATCTGGTCACAATGTCCAGTATAAAAGTACAAAAATAATCAAATTTAAAAAAAATCTAAAAGGGACAGTGGCCAAGTGATTTTCCTAAAACTGCCCCTTTAGATGACCTCCAAATGACTACATGAAATCAATGCTTTAAATCATTAAATTTTAAAGGGGAAAAAAAATTAATAAATAAATAAATGCAAAAGATTATGTAGGACTTTTCTATCACACGTTTAAATCCTTTTGTATTAAAAGGGTACTCCACTGGAAAACTTTTTTTTCTTTCTTTTATCAACTGATGACAGAAAGTTAATCAGATTTGTAAATTACTTCTATTATAAAATCTTAATCCTTCTAGTACTTATAAGCTTCTGTATGCTCCACAGGAAGTTCTTTTCTTTTTCAATTTCCTATCTGTCACACCACACTGCTCTCTGCTGACACCTCTGTCCATTTTAGGAACTGTCAAGAGTAGGAGCAAATCCCCATAGCAAACCTATCCTGCTCCGGACAGTTCCTGATATAAACAGAGGTGTCAGCAGAGAGCAAAGTGGTCAGGTAGAAAGGAAATGCAAAAAGAAAATAACTTCCTGTTGATCATACAGCAGCTGATAAGTACTGGAAGGACAGTTCCTAAAATAGACAGAGGTGTCAGCAGAGAGCACTGTGGTCAGACAGAAAATAAATTTTAAAAAAATTAAAAAAAAAAACTTCCTCTGGAACATAAAGCAGCTAATAAGTACTGGGAGGATTAAGATTTTTGTTTTTTATAAAAGTAATTTACAAATCTGTATAACTTTCTGGCACCAGTTGATTTTTTTTTTTTTAAATAAAATGTTTTCCAGCGGAGTACCCCTTTAAGCTCAGTGACTCTTCCCGATGCTGGCATCCATGAAACCAGTAACATTAATAGGGTCCGGCAGCACCACAGTGTACAGTGACCCATGAATATATGGGGCACAACCACCTTACAAAGTATTAGAATAGTAGCCCAACACTATCCCACAGACAAGGATCTCCAGGGATTCAAAGATTCATTCATACTAAAAGGATTAAGATTTTTTATGAGAAGTAATTTACAAATTTGTTTAACTTTCTGTCATCAGTTGATTTAAAAAAATAAAAAAAACATGTTTTGCAGTGGAGTACCCCTTTAAAAGCAAGAAGCCTCAGGGGGACTTGTCAATATTCACACCCCAACGATGGAGGCCAGAGTGGAATTAGAGCAAAATTCCCTTGGGAAATTTAGTGAATTTTTTTATTATTATTATTTTTTTTGTATAAAACTGTGAAATGTATTCATAATAATAAATAATAATATAAATTAAATACGGTAAACAAAGTAAATAATATCATAAAATAAATTAAATAATGCTGGGAGTTGTAGCAGGAGGTACCCTGGTTGCTAAAGACTGCAATAAAAGTATAATGAAAAAAAATAAATAAAAATAAAAATAAAAAAAAAAGAAACACTACAATAATGTATAGGTTTGTTGCAAAAAAAAATAAAAAATTTAGCTTAGATTTTTTTCCCCAGCCATTTTTAACCCAACAATTTGTTTAATTAAATTTGAGAACCAGAAACAACAGAGAGGCCTCAATGATTGACGGCAAATCAATGTCTACAGATGAAGCGAGAATATGGCAGATGGCGGATCCAGAACAGTCAAGCCTCCCGGAGGAGCGCATACTTCAGCGGGTGATGGCGGGTTCATTTGCATGATGAACCCAGCTCTGAAATAGCGTGACAACTAAAAATCTGAAAAAAAATTTAAAAAAAATAAAAAATAAAATAACTGGTAAAATTTTCAGATTTTTTTAAAATCAGGATTACAAAAAGTTACACAACCCCAATCCGGTTGCGAAAACTACAAAAAAGAATACCAAGTAGATACGTACAGTAAGGAGAAAATAAATATATATGTAAATAATATATATATTATAAATGAAAAAAATAAAAACATAAATTACTCGGGATTACTGTGCCTCAGACATGTCAAGAGACAAATTCAACAATTCCTAGAACAATTAACATAATAAGGCCTCGTTCACACGCGTTTTACTGGGTTCTGTTTATGGCTTTTTTTTAGTTTTTTTGAGCCATTTATGCCCTTTTTTAGGAACATTTTTATCCTCAGGTTTTTGTGGCCATTAAAAAAAAAATATATAAAATAGTTTGGAAGTTGAATAACAGCTTTAAAAATAGAAAGAGAAAGTAAAAAATAAAATATAAATACTTTATCAAGAGCTAATTTTTTTTTTTGATAGCCCAGAAAGGACCAAATGGAAAACAAAGGCTGAAAAAGGTTTTTTCCCCATTTTCCCTGTAAATAAAAAAAAAGTCTATACTTTTTTTTTTTTAGATATTTATTCAATTTTTATGAATTAATTCATAGATTTATATTTTAGAAAACACAGAAAGAACTGCTTTTAAAAAAAAAAAATATTTTGTCTTTTTTTTCTTTTTCCATGAAAAACTCTTTTTCTTAGGCTGAAAATACAGACTAAAAAAGCTGAATGCACCGATAGCTGTTACTTTTATAAAATGAGGATTATTATTGTTGTTATTTTTTTAAACCAACCAAAACTGACTTCATTAAAATACAGCAAGATAATAACCTAACGATCTACTCAGTATTTATTTGTGATATAAGAGAATAGAAATATAAATAAAAAAGTCTTAATCATATATATTTTTATTTAAAGAACAAAAAAAAATCTGATAAAAAAATTAAATGAAACCTAACATAATATCTCATGCAGCTTATTATACTGCCTCATTGTCATACAATGATAATAATAAATATTTACAATTAGAACAAAAATAAAATAAAAAAAATTAAAAATAGAATTCAAGCTACGGTGAACAAATCAATCTAATTTAATTGAATTCAATATGGCAGCTGGGGGGGGGGGGTTGGGAGAAATTCAGACAGCAAATGACGGATAGATATATTTTTTTTAAATAAATAAACAATATTTTGAAATCTGAATCAACACTGACACATTTGAATATAAATATCCTCTTTAACATCAGACAAAAATAAAGACAAATATTCGCAATAATTTGCATCAATACAATAAAATGCCATCAAATCAGCACAAATTCTACTTGCAAAAAAAAAATAATAAAAAAAATTAGATTTGAACAATTTGAAATTTCTCTTATCCTGGGTGCTGCCCTGCACTTCCCTCCGCTGCCGCTCTGCCACAGCTACATCAGGATCTATGATAATTTTACAGCATTTCATCTTTGCAGAAATAATTGAAAATTTCATATTTCTCTTCCCTGACGAGAAAAGGAAAAAAATAAAAAATAAAAAAAATAAAAAAATCCTTCAGTGCACACACACCTCTGTCTGCTGACACCCAGCAGGAAGCAGAGAAAAGGGGAAAAAAATTAAATAAACAAAATAATTTATCCACATATAATTTTTAAAGAAAATGATAAGATATAAATTTCTGTCTGACTGGAGACGAAAGGAGAGGTGGGGGGGGGGGGGGGGGCACTTACACAATCCCCTCACCCCCACCCCTCCAATCCAAGAAAATGGAAGAAGAAATAGAAAATCTGCAGAAATCAAAGTTTTGGGATTTTTTTTTCCTTTAATGGAAAATAATTGTTTATTTTTTTTGCTGAATTTCTGCATTTGGGGGAAGTTCTCCTGTAGGTGGCGCTGTTTTAATGAAATAAATCAGAAAAAAAAAATTGGAAAAAAAAATTGAGAGAAGAGAAATATGAGGCCTGAGCCGAGAGAGGAGGGGCCCCTGGAGGTGCTGGGGCCCGGCCGGGTGGGGGCTGTCCGATGGGGGGCGCACTCTCACAATAGACACAATTCACACTATACACAATGACAATTATTAAGATTTTTTTTTTTTGCAAAATGAATCAAATCAGAGAAGCAAAAATCAGCGGGGAGGGGGTCCGGGGGGCTGTGAGGACATTACGGGGGGGGGCATTATTATCCCCGCAGAGACCCCCAGAACTCAGCCGGGGGGGGGAGGAGGGGGCACCCACAGCACTGCGCCCCGTCTCCAGCAGAGGGGGGGTATGAGGGGGTACTGTGGGGTGCACACTGGAGCCCCCTCCCGGTACAGGAGCCGGACCCCCGGTGAGGAGGGGTCGGGGGCCCCGGCGGGGATGACTCGGGGGGCCCCGGGATCTTACCTTGCTGGGGTGCAGGGGCGGCTCTCCTGGCCGGCTGGATGCGATCGGTCCCCGGCTCCCTGGCAGCCTCGGCCCGGGAGAGTTGAGCGGATCGGCTGGAGGGGGAGGAGACAGCGAGGAGGAGGAGGAGGAAGAGGAGGAGGACGGAATGTCAGTACAGCGCGGGGTATACAGGGGGCGATGTGATCATATACGGGGTATACAGGGGGCGATGTGATCATATACAGGGGTATACAGGGGGCGATGTGATCATATACAGGGGGCGATGTGATCATATACAGGGGGCGATGTGATCATATACGGGGTATACAGGGGGCGATGTGATCATATACAGGGGTATACAGGGGGCGATGTGATCATATACAGGGGGCGATGTGATCATATACAGGGGGCGATGTGATCATATACAGGGGGCGATGTGATCATATACAGGGGTATACAGGGGGCGATGTGATCATATACAGGGGGCGATGTGATCATATACAGGGGGCGATGTGATCATATACAGGGGGCGATGTGATCATATACAGGGGTATACAGGGGGCGATGTGATCATATACAGGGGTATACAGGGGGCGATGTGATCATATACGGGGTATACAGGGGGCGATGTGATCATATACAGGGGGCGATGTGATCATATACAGGGGCGATGTGATCATATACAGGGGTATACAGGGGGCGATGTGATCATATGCAGGGGTATACAGGGGGCGATGTGATCATATGCAGGGGTATACAGGGGGCGATGTGATCATATACAGGGGTATACAGGGGGCGATGTGATCATATACAGGGGTATACAGGGGGCGATGTGATCATATACAGGGGGCGATGTGATCATATACAGGGGGTGATGTGATCATATACAGGGGTATACAGGGGGCGATGTGATCATATACGGGGTATACAGGGGGCGATGTGATCATATACAGGGGTATACAGGGGGCGATGTGATCATATACAGGGGGCGATGTGATCATATACAGGGGGCGATGTGATCATATACAGGGGGCGATGTGATCGTATACAGGGGTATACAGGAGGCGATGTGATCATATACAGGGTATACAGGGGGCGATGTGATCATATACAGGGGGCGATGTGATCATATACGGGGGAGATGTGATCATATACGGGGTATACAGGGGGCGATGTGATCATATACGGGGTATACAGGGGGCGATGTGATCATATACAGGGGGCGATGTGATCATATACAGGGGTATACAGGGGGCGATGTGATCATATACGGGGTATACAGGGGGCGATATAATCATATACAGGGGGCGATGTGATCATATACAGGGGGCGATGTGATCATATACAGGGGGCGATGTGATCATATACAGGGGGCGATGTGATCATATACAGGGGTATACAGGGGGCGATGTAATCATATACAGGGGGCGATGTGATCATATACAGGGGGCGATGTGATCATATACAGGGGGCGATGTGATCATATACGGGGTATACAGGGGGCGATGTGATCATATACAGGGGTATACAGGGGGCGATGTGATCATATACAGGGGTATACAGGGGGCGATGTGATCATATACAGGGGGCGATGTGATCATATACAGGGGGCGATGTGATCATATACAGGGGGCGATGTGATCATATACGGGGTATACAGGGGGCGATGTGATCATATACAGGGGTATACAGGGGGCGATGTGATCATATACAGGGGGCGATGTGATCATATACAGGGGGCGATGTGATCATATACAGGGGGCGATGTGATCATATGCGGGGTATACAGGGGGCGATGTGATCATATACAGGGGTATACAGGGGGCGATGTGATCATATACAGGGGTATACAGGGGGCGATGTGATCATATACAGGGGGCGATGTGATCATATACGGGGTATACAGGGGGCGATGTGATCATATACGGGGTATACAGGGGGCGATGTGATCATATACAGGGGGCGATGTGATCATATACGGGGTATACAGGGGGCGATGTGATCATATACGGGGTATGGGTGATGGTGATATGCGGGGTATGGGTGATGGTGATATGCGGGGTATGGGTGATGGTGATCACATACGGGGTATGGGTGATGGTGATCACATACGGGGTATGGGTGATGGTGATATGCGGGGTATGAGTGATGGTAATATGTGGGGTATGGGTGATGGTGATAAGCGGGGTATGGGTGATGGTGATATACAAGGTATGGGTGATGGTGATATGCGGGGTATGAGTGATGGTGATATGCGGGGTATGGGTGATGGTGATAAGCGGGGTATGGGTGATGGTGATAAGCGGGGTATGGGTGATGGTGATAAGTGGGGTATGGGTGATGGTGATAAGCGGGGTATGGGTGATGGTGATATGCGGGGTATGGGTGATGATGATAAGCGGGGTATGGGTGATGGTGATAAGTGGGGTATGGGTGATGGTGATATGCGGGGTATGGGTGATGGTGATAAGTGGGGTATGGGTGATGGTGATAAGTGGGGTATGGGTGATGGTGATAAGCGGGGTATGGGTGATGGTGATATACAGGGTAAGGGTGATTGTGATATACAAGGTATGGGTGATGGTGATATACGGGGTATGAGTGATGGAGATATACTGGCATGGGTGATGGTGTGTGATGATGTATGGATGATGCTGTATTGGTGATGTTGTATGGATGATGGTGTATTGGTGATGATGCTGTATTGGTGATGATGGTGTATTGGTGATGATGTATGGATGATGCTGTATTGGTGATGATGTATGGATGATGCTGTATTGGTGATTATGTGTGGATGATGCTGTGTAATGATGATGTATGGATGATATTGTATTGGTGATGATGCTGTGTGTTGATGTATGGATGATTGTGTGTGATGATGATGTATGGATGATGCTGTATTGGTGATGTTGTATGGATGATGCTGTGTAATGATGAGGTATGGATGATGCTGTATTGGTGATGATGATGTATGGATGATGCTGTATTGGTGATGATGTATGGATGATGCTGTGTGATGATGCTGTATTGGTGATTATGAAGTATGGATGATGCTGTATTGGTGATTATGTATGGATGATGCTGTGTTGGTGATGTATGGATGATGCTGTGTAAGTGATGTATGGATGATGCTGTGTAATGATGATGTATGGATGATATTGTATTGGTGATGATGCTGTGTGATGATGTATGGATGATGCTGTGTGTGATGTTGTATGGATGATGCTGTGTTGGTGATGATGTATGGATGATGCTGTGTGTGATGATGTATGGATGATGCTGTGTGATGATGTATGGATGATGCTGTGTGATGATGTATGGATGATGCTGTGTGATGATGTATGGATGATGAGGTATTGATGATGTATGGATGATGCTGTATTGATGATGATGATGATGTATGGATGATGCTGTGTGTGATGATGTATTGATGATGCTGTATTGGTGATGATGTATGGATGATGCTGTATTGGTGATGATGTATGGATGATGCTGTATTGGTGGTGATGATGTATGGATGATGCTGTGTGATGATGTATGGATGATGCTGTATTGGTGATGATGTATAGATGATGCTGTGTGTGATGATGTATGGATGATGCTGTATTGATGATGCATGGATGATGCTGTGTGATGATGCTGTATTGATGATGATGTATGGATGATGCTGTGTGAGATGATGTATGGATGATGCTGTGTGATGATGCTGTATTGGTGATGATGTATGGATGATGCTGTGTGTGATGATGTATGGATGATGCTGTGTGATGATGCTGTATTGGTGATGATGTATGGATGATGCTGTGTGAGATGATGTATGGATGATGCTGTATTGGTGATGATGTATAGATGATGCTGTGTGTGATGATGTATGGATGATGCTGTGTGAGATGATGTATGGATGATGCTGTATTGGTGATGATGTATGGATGATGCTGTGTGTGATGATGTATGGATGATGCTGTATTGGTGATGATGTATGGATGATGCTGTATTGGTGATGATGTATGGATGATGCTGTATTGATGATGATGTATGGATGATGCTGTGTGTGATGATGTATTGGTGATGATGTATGGATGATGCTGTATTGGTGATGATGTATGGATGATGCTGTGTGATGATGTATGGATGATGCAGTATTGGTGATGATGTATGGATGATGCTGTATTGATGATGATGTATGGATGATGCTGATGATGTATTGATGATGCTGTATTGGTGATGATGTATGGATGATGCTGTATTGGTGATGATGTATGGATGATGCTGTATTGGTTATGTATGGATGATGCTGTATTGGTGATGATGTATGGATGATGCTGTATTGGTGATGATGTATGGATGATGCTGTATTGATGATGATGTATGGATGATGCTGTATTGATGATGATGTATGGATGATGCTGTGTGTGATGATGTATTGGTGATGATGTATGGATGATGCTGTATTGGTGATGATGTATGGATGATGCTGTGTGATGATGTATGGATGATGCTGTATTGGTGATGATGTATGGATGATGCTGTATTGGTGATGATGTATGGATGATGCTGTATTGGTTATGTATGGATGATGCTGTATTGGTGATGATGTATGGATGATGCTGTGTGCGATGATGTATTGATGATGCTGTATTGGTGATGATGTATGGATGATGCTGTATTGGTGATGATGTATGGATGATGCTGTATTGGTTATGTATGGATGATGCTGTATTGGTGATGATGTATGGATGATGCTGTGTGCGATGATGTATGGATGATGCTGTATTGGTGATGATGTATGGATGATGCTGTGTGTGATGATGTATGGATGATGCTGTATTGGTGATGATGTATGGGAGATGTTATGATGAT
The DNA here is from genome assembly GCF_029499605.1 of Hyla sarda. Lineage (NCBI taxonomy): Eukaryota > Metazoa > Chordata > Amphibia > Anura > Hylidae > Hyla > Hyla sarda. Next base: position 10,672,156 of record NC_079197.1, on the reverse strand, counting down.
AATCTATGGATGGACATGCAGTACATGGGGGCAGGGGCTGAGGCCTCAGTAAACAATACTCAGCTATGTGTGATGAGCACTGGGGGTGTTACTCTGACACCATGGGTCCCGGACTGTACAGAAGGATTTTGCCAAAACTGAGAATTTGGAATGGCAACAATGTCTTGCATTTAGCTGTGAAATTCCTGAGGGGGGGGGGGGGTCTGTGAGACATGGAGGCCTGTTCACACTGTCCTAAAAGAGACGTACGGTTACCTCCACAACTGGTGATGTAAGAAAAGCTTCACTACTCACAGTGTCCCCATAACAAAGCACCTCTAATTATAGTGCCCCCATAACAGAACATCCAAATCACAGGGCCCCCATAACAGAACATCCAAATCACAATGCCCCCATAACAGAGCACCACTATTTGCAGTGCCCTCATAACAGAGCACAACTAGTTACAGTGCCCCATAACAGAGCACCACTACTCACAGTGCCCTTTAACACAGTACCACTACTCACAGTGCCCCATAACAGAGCTCCTCTTCTCCCAGTGCCCCCATAATAGAACACCATTACCCCCAGTGCCCCATTACAGAACTCCTCTTCTCCAAGGCTTTCCATAACAGAACACTCAAATCTTAGTGCCCCCATAACAGATCTCCACTACTCCTAGTGCCCCCCCAAAAAGTTCCTCTTCTCCTAATGCCCCCATAATAGAACACCAAAATTACACTGGCCCCATAACAGAACAACACTACTCCCAGTGTCCCATAACAGAGCTCTTCTACTCACAGTGCCTCCATAACAGAACACCCAAGTCACAGTGACCCCATAAGCACCACTACTTAGTGCCCCCAGAAAAGATCACCACTACTTACACTGCCCCATAACAGAGCACCACTACTCACAGTGTCCCCAAATAGAACATCCAAATCACTGTGTCCCCAAAACGGAGCCCCACTATTTACAGTGACCCCATAGCAGACCTCCACTGCTCACAGTGCCCCAATAACAGAACATTCAAATCAGTGCCCCCCTAACAGAGCTCCACTACTCACACTGCTCCTATAACAGAACATCCAAATCACATCAAAGTCACAGTGCCCCCATACCAGAAAATCATAGTCATAGTGCCCCCATACTAGAACATTGAAGTCACATTGCCCCCATACCAGAAAATCATAGTCATAGTGCTCCATAACTAGCTCCATAACAAGGTTTTACCACTTAACTGAGCTCTACTACTCAGAGTGCACCCATTATGGGGACACTGTGACTGGTGAAGCTCTGTTATGGAGACACTGTGACTGGTGAAGCTCTGTTATGGGGACACGGTGACTGGTAAAGCTCTGTTATGGGACACTGTGACTGGTGAAGCTCTGTTATGGAGACATTGTGACTGGTGAAGCTCTGTAAGGCTGGGTTCACACTACGTTTTTCAACTACGGTTCCCGCATACGTTTTCTATCAAAAACCGTATGGGGAAAAAACGGATGGAACAGTATGGGAAAAAGTAAACCGTATGGGTTTTTAAACAGTATACTGTTTTTAAAAGTGCATACTGTTCCGTCCGTTTTTGTAGAAAAAAACCCATACGTTTTTGAAAATTTTGTCCATTTTTAATGGGAGGGGTCTTGGGTGGGGACTTTAGGATTCAAATGCGCATGTGCAAAGTAAAAACGTATACGTTTTTCCCGTATGGAACCGTATACATGTGCGTTTCCTATTGACGTCCATGTTAAAATAAACGTATGCGGTTGCAGTACGGTTTTTAAACCGGAGACAAAATCGTGGTCAACCACGGTTTTGACTCCGGTTTAAAAACCGTACTGCAACCGCATACGTTTATTTTAACATGGACGTCAATGGGAAACGCACATGTATACGGTTCCATACGGGAAAAACGTATACGTTTTTACTTTGCACATGCGCATTTGAATCCTAAAGTCCCCACCCAAGACCCCTCCCATTAAAAATGGACAAAATTTTCAAAAACGTATGGTTTTTTTTTCTACAAAAACGGACGGAACAGTATGCACTTTTAAAAACAGTATACTGTTTAAAAACCCATACGGTTTACTTTTTCCCATACTGTTCCATCCGTTTTTTCCCCATAAGGTTTTTGATAGAAAACGTATGCGGGAACCGTAGTTGAAAAACGTAGTGTGAACCCAGCCTTATGGAGACATTGTGACTGGTTAAGCTCTGTTATGGGGAAACTGACTGATGAAGCTCTGTTATGGGGACACTGTGACTGGTAAAACTCTGTTATGGAGACACTGACTGGTAAAGCTCTGATTTGGGGACACTGTGACTGGTAAAGCTCTGTTATGGGGACACTGATTGGTGAAGCTCTGTTATGGAGACACTGTGACTGGTGAAGCTCTGTTATGGGGACATTGTGACTGGTAAAGCTCTGTTATGGAGACACTGTGATTGGTGAAGCTCTGTTATGGAGACACTGTGACTGGGAAAGCTCTGTTATGGAGACACTGACTGGTAAAGCTCTGATTTGGGGACACTGACTGGTAAAGCTCTGTTATGGGGACATTGTGACTGGTTAAGCTCTGTTATGGGGAAACTGACTTATGAAGCTCTGTTATGGGGACACTGTGACTGGTAAAACTCTGTTATGGAGACATTGACTGGTAAAGCTCTGATTTGGGGACACTGTGACTGGTAAAGCTCTGTTATGGAGACACTGTGACTGGTGAAGCTCTGTTATGGAGACACTGTGACTGGTAAAGCTCTGTTATGGGACACTGTGACTGGTGAAGCTCTGTTATGGGGACACTGTGATTGGTGAAGCTCTGTTATGGAGACATTGTGACTGGTGAAGCTCTGTTATGGAGACATTGTGACTGGTTAAGCTCTGTTATGGGGAAACTGACTGATGAAGCTCTGTTATGGGGACACTGTGACTGGTAAAACTCTGTTATGGAGACACTGACTGGTAAAGCTCTGATTTGGGGACACTGTGACTGGTAAAGCTCTGTTATGGGGACACTGTGATTGGTGAAGCTCTGTTATGGAGACACTGTGACTGGTGAAGCTCTGTTATGGGGACACTGTGACTGGTAAAGCTCTGTTATGGAGACACTGTGACTGGTGAAGCTCTGTTATGGAGACACTGTGACTGGTAAAGCTCTGTTATGGGACACTGTGACTGGTGAAGCTCTGTTATGGGGACACTGTGATTGGTGAAGCTCTGTTATGGAGACATTGTGACTGGTGAAGCTCTGTTATGGAGACATTGTGACTGGTTAAGCTCTGTTATGGGGAAACTGACTGATGAAGCTCTGTTATGGGGACACTGTGACTGGTAAAACTCTGTTATGGAGACACTGACTGGTAAAGCTCTGATTTGGGGACACTGTGACTGGTAAAGCTCTATTATGGGGACACTGTGATTGGTGAAGCTCTGTTATGGAGACACTGTGACTGGTGAAGCTCTGTTATGGGGACATTGTGACTGGTAAAGCTCTGTTATGGAGACACTGTGATTGGTGAAGCTCTGTTATGGAGACACAGTGACTGGTAAAGCTCTGTTATGGAGACATTGTGACTGATGAAGCTCTAATTTGGGGACACTGACTGATAAAGCTCTGTTATGGAGACACTGTGACTGGTAAAGCTCTGTTATGGAAACACTGACTGGTAAAGCTCTGTTATGGGGACACTGACTATTGGAGCTCTATTATGGAGATACTGTGACTGGTAAAGCTCTGTTATGGAGACATTGACTGGTAAAGCTCTTTTTAGGGTGCGTTCGCACGGAGTAATTCAAGAGGAATTCACGAGGAATAATTTCGGTCAAGCGGAATTTCCATGCGAAAATTAAGAAAAATGAAGGAGGCGGCTATTTAATCTACTTTTCTGAATTCCGCTCGAATTCTCCTTGAAAATGATGTTGGGCAGAATTTTTTTTTACCATTGACTTCTATTGGATTCTGCTCATGCATGCCACTTGAAGAATGAACATGTTCTTTCTTTAAGCGGAAAGGAATTCAGCGTCGGAATTATGCTAGCAGAATTTCCGCAATGTGAACAGGACAGCAGAAATAACATTAAAGTCAATGGGGAAGAGGGGATGCGCATTAATTTGGAGCGGAGAATTCAAGAGGAATTACTCAAGTAAATTCCTCTTGAATTACTCAGTGTGAACGCACCCTTATGGGGACACTGTGACGGGTGAAGCTCTTTTATGGGGACACTGACTGGTGAAGCTCCGTTTTGGGGATGCTGTGACTGGTAAAGCTCTGTTATGGGGACACTGTGACTGGTAAAGCTCTGTGGAGACACTGTGACTGGTAAAGCTCTGTTATGGGGACACTGACTGGTAAAGCTCTGTTATGGGGACACTGACTGGTAAAGCTCTGTTATGGGGACAATGTGACTGGTGAAGCTCTGTTATGGAGACACTGTGACTGGTGAAGCTCTGTTTTGGGGACACTGTGACTGGTAAAGCTCTGTTATGGGGACACTGACTGGTGAAGCTCTTTTATGGAGACACTTTGACTGGTGAAGCTCTTTTATGGGGACACTGACTGGTGAAGCTCTGTTTTGGGGACACTGTGACTGGTGAAGCTGTGTTATGGAGACACTGTGACAGGTGAAGCTCTGTTATGGGCACACTGACTGGTAAAGCTCTGTTAAGGGGACACTGTGACTGGTAAAGCTCTGTCTTGGTGACACTATGACTGGTAAAGCTCTGTTATGGGGACACTGACTGGTGAAGCTCTTTTATGGAGACACTGTGACTGGTGAAGCTCTTTTATGGGGACACTGACTGGTGAAGCTCTGTTTTGGGGACACTGTGACTGGTGAAGCTCTGTTATGGAGACACTGTGACAGGTGAAGCTCTGTTATGGGGACACTGACTGGTGAAGCTCTGTTAAGGGGACACTGTGACTGGTAAAGCTCTATCTTGGTGACACTGTGACTGGTAAAGCTCTGTTATGGAGACACTGCGACTGGTGAAGCTCTGTTATGGAGACACTGTGACTGGTGAAGCTCTAAGAATTATGGAGGCCCCTGAGCTCTTGATATCTTTCAGTGCAGCAGAAATGTTTTGGCCCTTCTCCAGATCTGTGTCTTCCCCAATTCTGTATCTGAGCTCTACAGGCAGTTCTTTCCACCTTAAGGCTAGGTTTTTGCTCTGATATACATTGTCAGCTGTGATACCTTATATAGACAGGGCTGTGTCTTCCCAAATCCTGTCTCTGAGCTCTACAGGCAGTTCTTTTTACCTCATGGCTTGGTTTTTGCTCTGATATACATTGTCAGCTGTTAGACCTTATATCCATGTTTCCCAACCAGGGTGCCTCCAGCTGTTGCAAAACTACAAATCCCAGCATGCTCGGACAGCCTTTGGCTGTCCGGGCATGCTTGGAGTTGTAGTTTTGTAACATCTGGAGGCATCCTGGTTGGGAAATACTGCCTTATATACACAGGGCTGTGCGGTGGGATTCATCATTGGTTTAACCCTGTTTGTTTCTTAGTAAATTGTAAAAAAAAAAAAAATTTGCAATGGTGGAAAAACTTTTGTGCAAATTCACTTTAGAAGAGACCGTACATTAGGCTGAACAGTGTAAGACTTATGGGACTGCCTCGCTTTACGGCAGCTGCAAAGACCCAATACCAGTGATCTCCAAACTGTGGACCTCCACCTGTTGTAAAACCACAACTCTAAGCATGTCTGGACAGCCAACGACTTTCCTGGCATGCTTGGAGTTGTATTTTTGCAGCAGCTGGAGGTCCACATTTGGAAACCACTGTATTATACCCTTAAAGGGATGGTTCTGCTCATGCAGTAACCCCTGGGTCTACCAGCTTCTATTTGTCGTATATTAGGGGATACTTAGAAGCCCCCCCCCCCCATTTCAAGCAGGACAATGGCCCCCAACTTTTGACTCCCAGCTGTTGCAAAACTACAACTCCCAGCATGGATTCTCAGTTACATTCTGTATTGTACTCAGTAAAGAATAAGAATAGTGAGTGCAGCTCTGGAGTATAATGCAGGATGTAACTCAGGATCAGTAAAGGATAAGTAATGTAATGTATGTACATAGAGACCTCACCAGCAGAATAGTGAGTACAGATCTGGAGTATAATACAGGATATAACTCAGGATCAGTACAGGATAAGTAATGTAATATATGTACACAGTGACCTCACCAGCAGAATAGTGAGTGCAGCTCTGGGGTATTATACAGGATATAACTCAGGATCAGTACAGGATAAGTAATGTAATGTATGTACACAGTGACCTCACCAGCAGAATAGTGAGTACAGCTCTGGAGTATAATACAGGATATAACTCAGGATCAGTACAGGATAAGTAATGTAATGTATGTACACAGTGACCTCACCAGCAGAATAGTGAGTACAGCTCTGGAGTATAATACAGGATATAACTCAGGATCAGTACAGGATAAGTAATGTAATGTATGTACACAGTGACCTCACCAGCAGAATAGTGAGTACAGCTCTAGAGTATAATACAGGATATAACTAAGGATCAGTACAGGATATGTAATGTATGTACACAGTGACCTCACCAGCAGAATAGTGAGTGCAGCTCTGGAGTATAATACAGGATATAACTTAGGAACAGTACAGGATAAGTAATGTAATGTATGTACACAGTGACCTCACCAACAGAATAGTGAGTGCAGCTCTGGAGTATAATACAGGATATAACTCAGGATCAGTACAGGATAAGTAATGTAATGTATGTACATAGAGACCTCACCAGCAGAATAGTGAGTGCAGCTCTGGGGTATTATACAGGATATAACTCAGGATCAGTACAGGATAAGTAATGTAATGTATGTACACAGTGACCTCACCAGCAGAATAGTGAGTACAGCTCTGGAGTATAATACAGGATATAACTCAGGATCAGTACAGGATAAGTAATGTAATGTATGTACACAGTGACCTCACCAGCAGAATAGTGAGTACAGCTCTGGAGTATAATACAGGATATAACTCAGGATCAGTACAGGATAAGTAATGTAATGTATGTACACAGTGACCTCACCAGCAGAATAGTGAGTACAGCTCTAGAGTATAATACAGGATATAACTAAGGATCAGTACAGGATATGTAATGTATGTACACAGTGACCTCACCAGCAGAATAGTGAGTGCAGCTCTGGAGTATAATACAGGATATAACTTAGGATCAGTACAGGATAAGTAATGTAATGTATGTACACAGTGACCTCACCAGCAGAATAGTGAGTGCAGCTCTGGAATATAATACAGGATATAACTCAGGATCAGTACAGGATAAGTAATGTAATGTACGTACACAGTGACCTCACCAGCAGAATAGTGAGTACAGCTCTGGGGTATAATACAGGATATAACTCGGGATCAGTACAGGATAAGTAATGTAATGTATATACACAGTGACCTCACCAGCAGAATAGTGAGTACAGCTCTGGAGTATAATACAGGATATAACTCAGGATCAGTACAGGATAAGTAATGTAATGTATGTACACAATGACCCCACCAGCAGAATAGTGAGTACAGCTCTGGAGTATAATACAGGATATAACTCAGGATCAGTACAGGATAAGTAATGTAATGTATGTACACAATGACCCCACCAGCAGAATAGTGAGTACAGCTCTGGAGTATAATACATGATATAACTCAGGATCAGTACAGGATAAGTAATGTAATGTATGTACGCAGTGACCTCACCAGCAGAATAGTGAGTACAGCTCTGGAGTATAATACAGGATATAACTCAGTATCAGTACAGGATCAGTAATGTAATGTAAGTACACAGTGACCTCACCAGCAGAATAGTGAGTACAGCTCTGGAGTATAATACAGGATATAACTCAGGATCAGTACAGGATAAGTAATGTAATGTACATACACAGTGACCTCACCAGCAGAATAGTGAGTACAGCTCTGGAGTATAATACAGGATATAACTCAGGATCAGTACAGGATCAGTAATGTAATGTATGTACGCAGTGACCTCACCAGCAGAATAGTGAGTACAGCTCTGGAGTATAATACAGGATATAACTCAGGATCAGTACAGGATCAGTAATGTAATGTAAGTACACAGTGATCTCACCAGCAGAATAGTGAGTACAGCTCTGGAGTATAATACAGGATATAACTCAGGATCAGTACAGGATAAGTAATGTAATGTACATACACAGTGACCTCACCAGCAGAATAGTGAGTACAGCTCTGGAATATAATACAGGATATAACTCAGGATCAGTAATGTGATGTATGTACACAGTGACTGCATTGTTTCTACTGGAAAATAATGTTTAGAAGTGGACATACATTAGATCAATTTGCTTCTAATCTGATTATTTGTCCCATACTTTTCATGAGTACTGCATAAATACTTCTATTTGTATAAGACTGTGGTATCTAAACTGTGCTTGTAGAGCTTTTCAGAGACTACAACTCCCAGCATGTCCTGACACTTGCACTATGAAAAGAGATACAATCTACATTGTAGTTCCTCTAATACTGTACCTGGAATACGTCAATGACGTAAAATTGTTTTCTTGAGCACTGAGGCACCACCCTGTGGCCAATGGGAGTACTACAGATGCTTTATGTAACACCTGTTATTATGTAGCAGAAAAGATTATGTAACATAGGGACACAATATTTGTTTTTTAGGCTAAACATGTATGATCAAGGGAACAAACCTAGATAAACATTATACAGTGGTCCCTCAACATACGATGGTAATTCGTTCCAAACGACCCATCGTTTGTCGAGTCCATCGTATGTTGAGGGATCCGTGCAATGTAAAGTATAGGAAGCTGTACTTACCTGTCCCCGTTGCTCCGGACCAGGTCCTCACCGCTCCCGCTGCTGCTCCAGGGGCTCCCGATGCTGTCCCGCTGCTACGGTGTCTTCTTCGCGATCCTCCGGCCTCTTCCGCATCTTCTGCAGGGTCCGGGCCTCGCTTTCTGGTGACGTTATTACGCTGCTGCGCCGGCGCGGCGTGCGTAGTGACGTAATAACGACGCCGGAAAGCAAGGCCCGGACCCTGCAGAAGATGCGGAAGAAGCCGGAGGATCTCGAAGTGGACCCGGAGCAGCGGGAATAGGTAGGCGAACCTGCCCGGGATGCTTAAACTGCTATCCGACAGCAGCTTAAGCATTTTGCGCTGTCGGATAGCAGTTAATGCGATGGCCCCGACATATAAAAACATCGTATGTCGATTTTATCATATGTCGGGGCCATCGTAGGTCGGGGGGTTACTGTACATGTATGATCAAGTCCACCCCTCACATTATATACAGTATCTCCCATAAGTGACTCCACCCCTCACATTATATATACAGTATATCCCATAAGTGACTCCACCCCTCACATTATATATACAGTATATCCCATAAGTGACTCCACCCCTCACATTATATATACAGTATATCCCATAAGTGACTCCACCCCTCACATTATATATACAGTATCTCCCATAAGTGACTCCACCCCTCACATTATATATACAGTATATCCCATAAGTGAGGCCACCCCTCACATTATATATACAGTATATACCATAAGTGACTCCACCCCTCACATTATATATACAGTATATCCCATAAGTGACTCCACCCCTCACATTATATACAGTATATCCCATAAGTGACTCCACCCCTCACATTATATATACAGTATATCCCATAAGTGACTCCACCCCTCACATTATATATATACAGTATATCCCATAAGTGACTTCACCCCTCACATTATATATACAGTATCTCCTATAAGTGACTCCACCCCTCACATTATATATACAGTATATCCCATAAGTGAGGCCACCCCTCACATTATATATACAGTATATACCATAAGTGACTCCACCCCTCACATTATATATACAGTATATCCCATAAGTGACTCCACCCCTCACATTATATACAGTATATCCCATAAGTGACTCCACCCCTCACATTATATATACAGTATATCCCATAAGTGACTCCACCCCTCACATTATATATATACAGTATATCCCATAAGTGACTTCACCCCTCACATTATATATACAGTATCTCCTATAAGTGACTCCACCCCTCACATTATATATACAGTATATCCCATAAGTGAGTCCACCCCTCACATTATATATACAGTATATCCCATAAGTGACTCCACCCCTCACATTATATATACAGTATCTCCTATAAGTGACTCCACCCCTCACATTATATATACAGTATATCCCATAAGAGAGTCCACCCCTCACATTATATATACAGTATATCCCATAAGTGACTCCACCCCTCACATTATATATACAGTATCTCCCATAAGTGACTCCACCCCTCACATTATATATACAGTATATCCCATAAGTGACTCCACCCCTCACATTATATATACAGTATATCCCATAAGTGACTCCTCCCCTCACATTATATACAGTATATCCTATAAGTGACTCCACCCCTCACATTATATATACAGTATCTCCCATAAGTGACTCCACCCCTCACATTATATATACAGTATCTCCCATAAGTGAGTCCACCCCTCACATTATATATACAGTATCTCCCATAAGTGAGTCCACCCCTCACATTATATATACAGTATCTCCCATAAGTGAGTCCACACCTCACATTATATACAGTATATCCCATAAGTGACTCCACCCCTCACATTATATATACAGTATATCCCATAAGTGAGTCCACCCCTCACATTATATATACAGTATCTCCCATAAGTGAGTCCACCCCTCACATTATATATACAGTATATCCCATAAGTGAGTCCACCCCTCACATTATATATAGTATATCCCATAAGTGAGTCCACCCCTCACATTATATATACAGTATCTCCCATAAGTGAGTCCACACCTCACATTATATACAGTATATCCCATAAGTGACTCCACCCCTCACATTATATATACAGTATCTCCCATAAGTGACTCCACCCCTCACATTATATATACAGTATATCCCATAAGTGAGTCCACCCCTCACATTATATATACAGTATATCCCATAAGTGAGTCCACCCCTCACATTATATACAGTATATCCCATAAGTGAGTCCACCCCTCACATTATATATACAGTATATCCCATAAGTGACTCCACCCCTCACATTATATATACAGTATATCCCATAAGTGAGTCCACCCCTCACATTTTATATACAGTATATCCCATAAGTGACTCCACCCCTCACATTACATATACAGTATATCCCATAAGTGAGTCCACCCCTCACATTATATATACAGTATATCCCATAAGTGAGTCCACCCCTCACATTATATATAGTATATCCCATAAGTGACTCCACTCCTCACATTATATATACAGTATATCCCATAAGTGAGTCCACCCCTCACATTATATATACAGTATATCCCATAAGTGAGTCCACCCCTCACATTATATATACAGTATATCCCATAAGTGACTCCACCCCTCACATTATATATACAGTATCTCCTATAAGTGACTCCACCCCTCACATTATATATACAGTATATCCCATAAGTGACTCCACCCCTCACATTATATATACAGTATATCCCATAAGTGACTCCACCCCTCACATTATATATACAGTATATCCCATAAGTGACTCCACCCCTCACATTATATACACAGTATATCCCATAAGTGAGTCCACCCCTCACATTATATATACAGTATATCCCATAAGTGAGTCCACCCCTCACATTATATATACAGTATATCCCATAAGTGAGTCCACCCCTCACATTATATATACAGTATATCCCATAAGTGACTCCACTCCTCACATTATATATACAGTATATCCCATAAGTGAGTCCACCCCTCACATTATATATATACAGTATATCCCATAAGTGACTCCACTCCTCACATTATATATACAGTATATCCCATAAGTGACTCCACCCCTCACATTATATATACAGTATATCCCATAAGTGACTCCACTCCTCACATTATATATACAGTATATCCCATAAGTGAGTCCACCCCTCACATTATATATATACAGTATATCCCATAAGTGAGTCCACCCCTCACATTATATATACAGTATATCCCATAAGTGAGTCCACCCCTCACATTATATATATACAGTATATCCCATAAGTGACTCCACCCCTCACATTATATACACAGTATATCCCATAAGTGAGTCCACCCCTCACATTATATATACAGTATATCCCATAAGTGACTCCACCCCTCACATTATATATACAGTATATCCCATAAGTGACTCCACCCCTCACATTACATATACAGTATATCCCATAAGTGAGTCCACCCCTCACATTATATATACAGTATATCCCATAAGTGAGTCCACCCCTCACATTATATATAGTATATCCCATAAGTGACTCCACTCCTCACATTATATATACAGTATATCCCATAAGTGAGTCCACCCCTCACATTATATATACAGTATATCCCATAAGTGAGTCCACCCCTCACATTATATATACAGTATATCCCATAAGTGACTCCACCCCTCACATTATATATACAGTATATCCCATAAGTGACTCCACCCCTCACATTATATATACAGTATATCCCATAAGTGACTCCACCCCTCACATTATATACACAGTATATCCCATAAGTGAGTCCACCCCTCACATTATATATACAGTATATCCCATAAGTGAGTCCACCCCTCACATTATATATACAGTATATCCCATAAGTGAGTCCACCCCTCACATTATATATACAGTATATCCCATAAGTGACTCCACTCCTCACATTATATATACAGTATATCCCATAAGTGAGTCCACCCCTCACATTATATATATACAGTATATCCCATAAGTGACTCCACTCCTCACATTATATATACAGTATATCCCATAAGTGACTCCACCCCTCACATTATATATACAGTATATCCCATAAGTGACTCCACTCCTCACATTATATATACAGTATATCCCATAAGTGAGTCCACCCCTCACATTATATATATACAGTATATCCCATAAGTGAGTCCACCCCTCACATTATATATACAGTATATCCCATAAGTGAGTCCACCCCTCACATTATATATATACAGTATATCCCATAAGTGACTCCACCCCTCACATTATATACACAGTATATCCCATAAGTGAGTCCACCCCTCACATTATATATACAGTATATCCCATAAGTGACTCCACCCCTCACATTATATATACAGTATATACCATAAGTGAGTCCACCCCTCACATTATATATACAGTATCTCCCATAAGTGAGTCCACCCCTCACATTATATATACAGTATATACCATAAGTGACTCCACCCCTCACATTATATATACAGTATCTCCCATAAGTGAGTCCACCCCTCACATTATATATACAGTATATCCCATAAGTGAGTCCACCCCTCACATTATATATACAGTATATCCCATAAGTGACTCCACCCCTCACATTATATATACATTATCTCCCATAAGTGACTCCACCCCTCACATTATATATACAGTATATCCCATAAGTGACTCCACCCCTCACATTATATATACAGTATATCCCATAAGTGACTCCACCCCTCACATTATATACACAGTATATCCCATAAGTGACTCCACCCCTCACATTATATATACAGTATATCCCATAAGTGACTCCACTCCTCACATTATATATACAGTATATCCCATAAGTGACTCCACCCCTCACATTACATATACAGTATCTCCCATAAGTGAGTCCACCCCTCACATTATATATACAGTATATCCCATAAGTGACTCCACCCCTCACATTATATACAGTATCTCCCACAAGTGAGTCCACCCCTCACATTATATATACAGTATATCCCATAAGTGAGTCCACCCCTCACATTATATACAGTATATCCCATAAGTGAGTCCACTCCTCACATTATATATACAGTATATCCCATAAGTGAGTCCACCCCTCACATTATATACAGTATATCCCATAAGTGAGTCCACCCCTCACATTATATATAGTATATCCCATAAGTGAGTCCACCCCTCACATTATATATACAGTATATCCCATAAGTGAGTCCACCCCTCACATTATATACAGTATCTCCCATAAGTGAGTCCACCCCTCACATTATATATACAGTATCTCCCATAAGTGAGTCCACCCCTCACATTATATATACAGTATATCCCATAAGTGAGTCCACCCCTCACATTATATATACAGTATATCCCATAAGTGAGTCCACCCCTCACATTATATATACAGTATCTCCCATAAGTGAGTCCACCCCTCACATTATATATACAGTATATCCCATAAGTGAGTCCACCCCTCACATTATATATACAGTATATCCCATAAGTGAGTCCACTCCTCACATTATATATACAGTATATCCCATAAGTGAGTCCACCCCTCACATTATATACAGTATATCCCATAAGTGAGTCCACCCCTCACATTATATATAGTATATCCCATAAGTGAGTCCACCCCTCACATTATATATACAGTATATCCCATAAGTGAGTCCACCCCTCACATTATATATACAGTATATACCATAAGTGACTCCACCCCTCACATTATATATACAGTATATCCCATAAGTGACTCCACCCCTCACATTATATATAGTATATCCCATAAGTGAGTCCACCCCTCACATTATATATACAGTATATCCCATAAGTGAGTCCACCCCTCACATTATATATACAGTATATACCATAAGTGACTCCACCCCTCACATTATATATACAGTATATACGATAAGTGACTCCACCCCTCACATTATATACAGTATATCCCATAAGTGAGTCCACCCCTCACATTATATACAGTATATCCCATAAGTGAGTCCACCCCTCACATTATATACAGTATCTCCCATAAGTGAGTCCACCCCTCACATTATATATACAGTATATCCCATAAGTGACTCCACCCCTCACATTATATATACAGTATATCCCATAAGTGAGTCCACCCCTCACATTATATATACAGTATATCCCATAAGTGACTCCACCCCTCACATTATATATACAGTATATCCCATAAGTGAGTCCACCCCTCACATTATATATACAGTATATCCCATAAGTGACTCCACCCCTCACATTATATACAGTATCTCCCATAAGTGACTCCACCCCTCACATTATATATACAGTATATCCCATAAGTGACTCCACCCCTCACATTATATATACAGTATATCCCATAAGTGAGTCCACCCCTCACATTATATACAGTATCTCCCATAAGTGAGTCCACCCCTCACATTATATATACAGTATCTCCCATAAGTGAGTCCACCCCTCACATTATATATACAGTATATCCCATAAGTGACTCCACCCCTCACATTATATACAGTATCTCCCATAAGTGAGTCCACCCCTCACATAATATATACAGTATATCCCATAAGTGAGTCCACCCCTCACATTATATATACAGTATATCCCATAAGTGAGTCCACCCCTCACATTATATATACAGTATATCCCATAAGTGAGTCCACCCCTCACATTATATACAGTATATCCCATAAGTGAGTCCACCCCTCACATTATATATAGTATATCCCATAAGTGAGTCCACCCCTCACATTATATATACAGTATCTCCCATAAGTGACTCCACCCCTCACATTATATATATAGTATATCCCATAAGTGACTCCACCCCTCACATTATATATACAGTATATCCCATAAGTGACTCCACCCCTCACATTATATATACAGTATATCCCATAAGTTAGTCCATCCCTCACATTATATATACAGTATATCCCATAAGTGACTCCACCCCTCACATTATATACAGTATCTCCCATAAGTGACTCCACCCCTCACATTATATATACAGTATATACCATAAGTGAGTCCACTCCTCACATTATATATACAGTATCTCCCATAAGTGACTCCACCCCGCACATTATATATACAGTATATCCCATAAGTGAGTCCATCCCTCACATTATATACAGTATATCCCATAAGTGAGTCCACCCCTCCCATTATATAAACAAAATTGTTCTTACCTGTAATTTTGATTTCCTTGAGTCCTAAGGCAGCACACACCAATGGGATATTTCATCCCCCAGACTCCACCCTAGGACCGTCCACCTAGAAAGATAATCAAGAAATTAGCATAGTTAATTGTTCACCTGATAAGAACCCCCTCCTACAGATCACACCTGTGTATTAAAATAGAGACGAATTCCATAAAAAAACTAGTATTGGGAGGGTATTTGTGTGCTGCCTTAGGACTCAAGGAAATCAAAATTGCCGGTAAGAACAATTTTGTTTTTCCTATTCGTCCTAAGGCAGCACACACCAATGGGATCTAAAATAGAATCCATAGGGAGGGTAAATCTTAAATGACAATAGCATCAAGGGCTGAATTCTAAGCCTATACTCGAGAATTTCACACTATAACAGTGTGGACCAAGAGGCTGCATTACAGACTCAAAAATTGGACCCTCCTTGCTGGTAAGGAAGAAGTCGAACTGGCAGAACAATCTGAAAAAATTCCCTTTCTTTTGCTCAAATCCAAGAGATGGAAGAAAACTAATTCCATCTCAGATCTATGAACTTCAACCTACTCTGGCCGGGAAGGACAACAATTTGCTGATCTCAGCTGGTCAATGCTTTGTTTAGAACAAGACAAGAGCCTCATAACATCCAATGAGGATTATTCTTCTGTTCTGTAATAGGAGCCTTCAGGTATAGTACATGGTCTAGTCCAAGAACTTCACCCTCTGGCAGCGGCCTGGGATATATGAAGTAAGGCGACCATTTCTTCTATCCTTCTGGAAGATCATTTTCAGAACAAGAGGAATTCTCAGGAGAAATCAAATACAATTTGTTCACAAGATTCCATAAGGTGATGAGAAAACATGGAGACTTCCCATTCAGTAGTCATTGTATGACAGATGGTTCTTCAAGAAAGGAAAACAATTCCTAATGGAGACTCAAGTGTCGCTGAATCTCCTTAGCAAGGGATCAACCATGAAGGGATTTTTTGACTATTAATCAATTGAAGCAAGTTGCAAAGATAATAGGAATCTTGTCTACAGCAAAAATATTGGTGAAGAAGAAGCGTAGAGAATTCTCTCTCTAATACATAATGGTTTGAAAAACCAGACACTGAAAAGCAGACAGGATGACTATCACAATGGATACAGTGGAAACCAGACAGGATGACCATCATGATGGATACAGTGGAAACCAGACAGGATGACCATCACGATGGATACAGTTGAAACCAGACAGGATGACAATCACGATAGACTCAGTGGAAACCAGACAGGATGACCATCACAATGGATACAGTGGAAACCAGACAGGATGACCATCACAATGGATACAGTGGAAACCAGACAGGACGACCATCACAATGGATACAGTGGAAACCAGACAGGATGACCATCACAATGGATACAGTGGAAACCAGACAGGACGACCATCACAATGGATACAGTGGAAACCAGACAGGATGACCATCACGATGGATACAGTGGAAACCAGACAGGATGACCATCACGATGGACTCAGTGGAAACCAGACAGGATGACCATCACAATGGATACAGTGGAAACCAGACAGGACGACCATCACAATGGATACAGTGGAAACCAGACAGGATGACCATCACGATGGATTCAGTGGAAACCAGACAGGATGACCATCACGATGGATACAGTGGAAACCAGACAGGACGACCATCACAATGGATACAGTGGAAACCAGACAGGATGACCATCACGATGGACTCAGTGGAAACCAGACAGGATGACCATCACAATGGATACAGTGGAAACCAGACAGGATGACCATCACGATGGATACAGTGGAAACCAGACAGGACGACCATCACAATGGATTCAGTGGAAACCAGACAGGACGACCATCACAATGGATACAGTGGAAACCAGACAGGACGACCATCACAATGGATACAGTGGAAACCAGACAGGACGACCATCACGATGGATACAGTGGAAACCAGACAGGACGACCATCACAATGGATACAGTGGAAACCAGACAGGACGACCATCACGATGGACTCAGTGGGGTCTTCTGTAAGATTTTTTAATGAAGAACATTGGTGGAAAACAATTTCACTAACAGAACATCTCACCCTGGTTGATCGGCATCCTGCGGAGGTGCAATCTCTCCAATAACCGGTTGAACTCAGAGGCACCAGACTATTTCCGGATCTTCTAGATTCTTCAATCTACTGGAAGTAAAAGAGGTTCAAGTCACACTTTGATGGTCTAGTCTCTTCTGTCACATAAGATCTTCCACTATGTAGCTTTAAGATTCTAGGATAAGCTTTGCTGAATCATAATACACTTGTAGAATGGACTGGTTTTTGGTTTCTTGTATGGATCAGGACTGGATTTCTTTGATACGGTTAAACTGCTACAAAGTCAACCACATTCTTCAGTGATGAATGTATGCCTGGCTATACTGTGGCAGCAGACATTAATTGTACTCTGTATTTACCAGGACCCCGCACTGGATATACTGTGGCAGCAAACATTAAGCGTACTCTGTATTTACCAGGACCCCACACTGGATATACTGTGGTAGCAGACATTAAGCGCACTCTGTATTTACCAGGACCCCGCACTGGATATACTGTGGTAGCAGACATTAAGCGCACTCTGTATTTACCAGGACCCCGCACTGGATATACTCTGGTAGCAGACATTAAGCGCACTCTGTATTTACCAGGACCCCGCACTGGATATACTGTGGCAGCAGACATTAAACGCACTCTGTATTTACTAGGACCCCGCACTGGATATACTGTGGCAGCAGACATTAAGCGTACTCTGTATTTACCAGGACCCCGCACTGGATATACTGTGGCAGCAAACATTAAGTGTACTCAGTGAGTGTACAGCCTGTATAACAGTGTGTAATGTTGGGTCCCCTCAAAATAACAAAACACACGCACATTAAAGGGGTTATCCAGGAAAAACCTTTTTTTATATATATCAACTGGCTCCAAAAAGTTAAACAGATTTGTAAATTACTTCTATTAAAAAAATCTTAATCCTTTCAGTACTTATGAGCTGCTAAAGTTGAGTTGTTATTTTCTGTCTAAGTCCTCTATGATGACACCTGTCTTGAGAACTGTCCAGTTTAGAAGCAAATCCCCATAGAAAACCTCTTCTACTCTGTGCAGTTCCTGAGACAAGCAGAGATGTCAGCAGAGAGCACTGTTGCCAGACAGAAAACAACAACTCAACTTCAGCAGCTGATAATTATTGAAAGGATTAAGATTTTTTAATAGAAGTAATTTATAAATCTGTTTAACTTTCTGGAGCCAGTTGATATTAAAAAAAAAGATTTTCCTGGAATACCCCTTTAATGTCTAAACCTTGGCAACAAAAGTAAAGAACACCTCTTAGTGGAAATGTCCAAATTGGACCCAAATAGCCATTTTACCTCCCCGATGTCATATGACTCATTAATGTTACAATGTTTCAGGTGTGACCAAACAAGTTGAGTTCACGTGCTCAGCGTCATATCCAGACATTGTCTTTGGGAAAAAGACGTATGAGTGCTGCCAGCATTGCTGTAGAGGTTGAAGAGGTGGGGGGTCAAGCTGTCAGTACCCAGACCATATGCCACATACTGCATCATGGGAATGTGACCCCTTATCATGACGATGTTACCTCTTATGATGAGGATGTGACTCCTTATCATGAGGATGGGGATGTGACCCCTTATTATGGGGATGTGATCCCTTTATCATGGGGATGTGACCCCTTATCATGTAGATGTGACCACCTTATCATGGAGATGTGACCCCTTATTATGGGGATGCAATGGTTTATCCTGGAGATGTGACCCCTTATCATGGGGATGTGACCCCTTATCATGGGGATGTGACCACCTTATCATGGGGATGTGACCCTTTATCATAGGGATGTGACCCTTTATCATGGGGATGTGACCCTTTACCTCTTATGATGAGGATGTGACTCCTTATCATGGGGATGTGACCCCTTATCATGGGGATGTAACCCCTTATCATGGGGATGTGACCCTTTATCATAGGGATGTGACCCTTTATCATGGGGATGTGACCCTTTACCTCTTATGATGAGGATGTGACTCCTTATCATGAGGATGGGGATGTGACCCCTAATTATGGGGATGTGATCCCTTTATCATGGGGATGTGACCCCTTATCATGGGGATGTGACCACCTTATCATGTAGATGTGACCCCTTATTATATGGATGCAATGGTTTATCCTGGGGATGTGACCCCTTATCATGGGGATGTAACCCCTTATCATGGGGATGTGACCCTTTATCATAGGGATGTGACCCTTTATCATGGGGATGTGACCCCTTATTATGGGGATACAATGGTTTATTCTGGAGATGTGACCCCTTATTATTGGAATGTGACCTCCTTATCTTGGAGATGTGACCCCCATTTTATGGGAATGTGACCCCTTATCATGGAGATGTGACCTCCCTATCATGGAGATGTGACCCCCTTATTATGGGGATGCAGTGGTTTATCCTGGGGATGTGACCCCCTTATCATGGGGATGTGACCCTTTTATCATGTAGATGTGACCCCTTATTATATGGATGCAATGGTTTATCCTGGGGATGTGACCCCTTATTATGGGGATGTGACCCCTTATTATGGGGATGTGACCACCTTATCATGGAGATGTGACCCCTTATTATGGGGATGCAGTGGTTTATACTGGGGATGTGACCCCCTTATCATGGGGATGTGACCACCTTATCATGTAGATGTGATCCCTTATTATATGGATGCAATGGTTTATCTTGGGGATGTGACCCCTTATTATGGGGATGTGACCTCCTTATCATGGAGATGTGACCCCTTATCATGGAGATGTGACCCCTTATTATGGGGATGCAGTGGTTTATCCTGGGAATGTGACCCCTTATCATGGGGATGTGACCACCTTATCATGTGGATGTGACCCCTTATTATGGGGATGCAGTGGTTTATCCTGGGAATGTGACCCCTTATCATGGGGATGTGACCCCCTTATCATGGGAATGTGACCCCTTATTATGGGGATGCAGTGGTTTATCATGGGCATGTGACCCCCTTATCACGGGGATGTGACCACCTTATCAAGGGGATGTAACCCCTTATCATGGGGATGTGACCCTTTATCATAGGGATGTGACCCTTTATCATGGGGATGTGACCCTTTACCTCTTATGATGAGGATGTGACTCCTTATCATGAGGATGGGGATGTGACCCCTAATTATGGGGATGTGATCCCTTTATCATGGGGATGTGACCCCTTATCATGGGGATGTGACCACCTTATCATGTAGATGTGACCCCTTATTATATGGATGCAATGGTTTATCCTGGGGATGTGACCCCTTATCATGGGGATGTAACCCCTTATCATGGGGATGTGACCCTTTATCATAGGGATGTGACCCTTTATCATGGGGATGTGACCCCTTATTATGGGGATACAATGGTTTATTCTGGAGATGTGACCCCTTATTATTGGAATGTGACCTCCTTATCATGGAGATGTGACCCCCATATTATGGGAATGTGACCCCTTATCATGGAGATGTGACCCCCTTATTATGGGGATGCAGTGGTTTATCCTGGGGATGTGACCCCCTTATCATGGGGATGTGACCCTTTTATCATGTAGATGTGACCCCTTATTATATGGATGCAATGGTTTGTCCTGGGGATGTGACCCCTTATTATGGGGATGTGACCACCTTATCATGGAGATGTGACCCCTTATTATGGGGATGCAGTGGTTTATACTGGGGATGTGACCCCCTTATCATGGGGATGTGACCACCTTATCATGTAGATGTGATCCCTTATTATATGGATGCAATGGTTTATCTTGGGGATGTGACCCCTTATTATGGGGATGTGACCTCCTTATCATGGAGATGTGACCCCTTATCATGGAGATGTGACCCCTTATTATGGGGATGCAGTGTTTTATCCTGGGAATGTGACCCCTTATCATGGGGATGTGACCCCCTTATCATGGGAATGTGACCCCTTATTATGGGGATGCAGTAGTTTATCATGGGGATGTGACCCCCTTATCACGGGGATGTGACCTCCTTATTATGGGAATGCAGTGGTTTATCCTGGGGATGTGACCCCCTTATCATGTAGATGTGACCCCTTATTATATGGATGCAATGGTTTATCCTGGAGATGTGACCCCTTATCATGGGGTTGTGACCCCTTATTATGGAGATGTCACCCCTTATTATGGGGATGTGACCCTTTATCATGGGGATGTGACCACTTATCATGGGGATGTGACCACTTATTACGGGGATGCAATGGTTTATCCTGGAAATGTGACCCCTTATCATGGGGATGTGACCCCTTATTATGGGGATGTGACCCCTTATTATGGGGATGTGACCCCTTGTCATGGGGATGTGACCCTTTATCATGGGGATGTGACCACTTATCATGGGGATGTGACCCCTTATCATGGGGATGTGACCACTTATTACGGGGATGCAATGGTTTATCCTGGAAATGTGACCCCTTATTATGGGGATGTGACCACTTATCATGGGGATGTGACCCCTTATTATGGGGATGCAATGGTTTATGGTGGGGATGTGACCGCTCACCCTGTAGTGGTATGCACCTTGGTAGCAATCACCCTACTCCTTGCATCTTACCTTGGGATAATCTTGTCTCACAGTGTTCAGGACTTCAGCGATTCAGAGGAGCCGGAAATCACAGATTGTCAGATCCTGGAACACAAAGACAGATCATTTCCTATATGGAGAAATATACATTATCTATGTGATCTGCAACCTGAGTCTCTGAGAAACTACAACAGCCAGCATGCCCTGACAGCCTCCTGCTAATATTTACTGCTCCACCACAGCTTTACCTGATGGCTCAGTGTACACCGGATACTGTACGGCTATCTGCCCACAAAAAACAAGTAGATAAAGCTTTGCAACAGCTGGAGGCACACTGTTTGGGGAACACTGCCATAGACTATAGGGCTACATTCACATTACGGAATGTCCATTAAGAGAAATTCCAGCAGGACGTTCCGTGCACAGCAGACATCGACAGATTCGGCCGGCACCAGGACTGCTCGGACATGCGCCGTCACCATTGACTGCAATATATATCTGAGTCCAGAAATAAAATTTCCATGGCGGTAAAAATTCTGCAGTGCGCGGTACAGCAAAATCCCATTGAAGACAACGGGAGGCTGCCGCATGGAACTTTACGTGGTGGTTACTTAAAGTGCTTATGTCCCCAGACATCTTATCCCCTATCCAAAGTATAGGGGATTAGATGTCTGATCGCAGGGGTTCCCCCACTAGGACCCCCGCGATCTCCCTGCAGTACCTGGCATTTTTTTAGAACGCTGACTGCGGCGCCGGAGGCTCGTGACGTCACGGCCACGCCCCCTCGTGACGTCATACCAATCCCTCTCAATGCAAGGCTATGTGAGGGGGCATGAGGGGGTGTGACCATGATGTCACGAGCATCTGGCACCGCATCGCCAGTCATCCGGAGCAGATTTCGCTCCATGCACTGGATGTCTAGGGTGCAGCAGCAGAGATTGCGGGGGTTCCAACGGTGGGACCCCCGCGATCAGACATCATATCTCCTATCCTTTGGATAGGGGATAAGATGTCTAGGGGCGGAGTACTCCTTTAAAGGGTTACTCCGCTCCCCAGCATCTGGAACATTGAGTTCCGAACGCTGTGTGCGGGCTTCCGTGTTCACGCTCGCCCCCTCGTGACGTCACGACATGCCGCCTCAATGAAAGTCTATTGAAAAGGGGCGCGACGGCCGTCACGCCCCCTCCCATAGACTTGCATTGAGGGGGCAGGCATGAATACGGAAGCCCGCACACAGCGTTCGGAACTCAATGTTCCAGATGCTGGGGAGCGGAGTAACCCTTTAACCTAATGAAGCCCATCTCCAGCAATAAGCGCCGAGCCATGGTGTGAGGCGTACTACTGAACAAAGCTTTTTAATAATTTTTGTTTTCATAACGTCAGTATCGCTTTAAGCCACAAAATGCCTTCAAAACATAATTTTACGGCCCCAAAAAAATGGTGCAAATAAAAAATTATATATATATTTGAACATCAAGCTTAAAGGGGTACTCCGGTGAAAAACTTTTTTTTTTAAACCAACTGGTGCCAGAAAGTTAAACAGATTTGTAAATTACTTCTATTAAAAAATCTTAATCCTTCCTGTACTTATTAGCTGCTGAATACTACAGTGGAAATTCTTTTCCGTTTGAAACACAGAGCTCTCTGCTGACATCACGAGCACAGTGCTCTCTGCTGACATCACGAGCACAGTGCTCTCTGCTGACATCTCTGTCCAGTTTAAGAACTGTCCAGAGTAAAAGGAAATCCCCATAGCAAACATATGCTGTTCTGTACCGTTCCTAAAATGGACAGAGGTGTCAGCAGAGAGCACTGTGCTTGTAATGTCAGCAGACAGCTCTGTGTTTCAAAAAGAAAAGAATTTCCGCTGTAGTATTCAGCAGCTAATAAGTACAGGAAGGATTAAGATTTTTTAATAGAAGTAATTTACAAATCTGTTTAACTTTCTGGCACCAGTTGATTTATAAAAAAAAAAAAAAAGGTTTTCACTGGAGTACCCCTTTAATCACCGGACTACCCCTTTCATAGACTGTCTATATTGCTTTAGAAACTATCTGTATGGTTCCTAAGGAAGTGTTTTCCAAGCAGGGTGCCTCCAGTTGTTGCAAAACTACAACTCCCAGCATGCACGGACAGCCGAAGGCTGTCCGGGCATGCTGGGAGTTGTAGTTTCGCAACAGCTGGAGGCACTCTACTTTTGAAAGCACTGCTCTAAGGAATCTCTGTTCCGGGCAGAGAATCCGTCAGCTACACTCACCAACCCATCGATGCTAGAACCGTCACCATTTCTGGCATTAAAGACCTTTTTTGGGAGAATCCAGAACATGAATTTCCATGTTGGAAAATTCTGCAGTGTGCAGGGTACGGCAGAATCCTATTGAAGACAATGGGAGTCTGCTGCACTGGAATTTCTCCACTAGGAATTTCCGTCGTGCGATAGTAGCCTGAGGATATGTTCACACTACGGAATTCCGTTGCACTAATCTAATCTGTCGTCCCATTCACACTATGGAACATGTTCTTCAGGCGGAATTACGTACCAACTGCATTGACTCCGATACTGAGGACATTCCGCAGACAGTTGGTACCGTGAGAACATGGCGGCAGTAGGACCCCTTAGAAATCCGCCGTCTGCCAAAGACAGCAACGCATTTCTGAGCCGATTGCGCAAAAATCGGAATTTCTGCAGCAGATGCTTCCAGCGGGGAAAATCCGCTGTGTGCAAGGTGCAACAGGATCCCATTAAAGGGGTACTCCGCCCCTAGACATCTTATCCAAAGAATAGGGGATAAGATGTCTGATCGCGGGGGACCCCCGGGATCGCTGCTGCGGCACCGCAGTCATCTGGTGCACAGAGCAAACTTCGCTCAGTGCCTGATGACTAGCAATGCGGCGCCGGAGGCTCATGATGTCATGGCCACGCCCCCTCATGACATCATGCCTTCCCTCTCAATGCAAGTCTATGGGAGGCGGCGTGCTGGCCGCCACACCCCCTCCCATAGACTTGCATTGAGGGGGTGTGACGTCACAAGGGTCATGGTCTAAACGAACGCAGGGAGATCGTGGGGGTCCCAGCGGCAGGACCTCTGCAATCAGACATCTTATCCCCTATCCTAAGATGTTTAGGGGCAGAGTACCCCTTTAGAAAAAAATAGGATCCTGCTGCACTGAAATTCCGCTCAGAAATTCCCGCCGTGTGTATTAAGCCTAAGGCTAGGTTAAAGGGGTACTCCGGTGGAAAACTTTTTTTTAAATCAACTGGTGCCAGAAAGTTAAACAGTCAATTCATATTCTGGATTCTCCCAAAAAAGGTCTTTAATGCCAGAAATGGTGACGGTTCTAGCATCGATGGGTTGGTGAGTGCAGCTGACGGAATCTCCACCCGGAACAGAGATTCCTTAGAGCAGTGTTTCCAAAAGTAGGGTGCCTCCAGCTGTTGCAAAACTACAACTCCCAGCATGACCGGATAGCCTTCGGCTGTCCGGGCATGCTGGGAGCTGTAGTTTTGCAACAGCTGGAGGCGCCCTGCTTGGAAAACATTTCCTTAGAACAGAGATTCCTTAGAGCAGTGTTTCCAAAAGTAGGGTGCCTCCAGCTGTTGCAAAACTACAACTCCCAGCATGCCCGGACAGCCTTCGGCTGTCCGGGCATGCTGGGAGTTGTAGTTTTGCAACAGCTGGAGGCACCCTGCTTGGAAAACATTTCCTTAGGAACCATACAGATATTTTCTAAAGCAATATAGACAGTCTATGAAAGGGGTAGTCCGGTGATTAACCATATAAAAAAAAAACTACAACAAAATATGCACTAAAATATACACACACACACGAACCCTAAGGGATTTCACTAGCATTGACTTCAGCGTGTCAGAGAAAAATCCCCAAATCTGCCACTATTGCGGATTTTCTGCTGACTCGTGAAGTCAAAGGTAGCGAAATCCGCTGCAGGGAATCTGCTGGGGAAAGGGGAAAAAAAAAGGACCAAAAAGCAAAAAACAAACAAAAAGAAAAAAAAATGACTTCTATTAAAAAACCTTCATCTTTCCAGTACTTATTAGCTGCTGAATACTACAGAGGGTATTCTTTTCTTTTCAGAACACAGAGCTCTCTGCTGACATCATGACTACCGTGCTCTCTGCTGACATCTTTGTCCATTTTAGGAACTGTCCAGAGCAGCATATGTTTGCTATGGGGATTTTCTCCTACTCTGGACAGTTCTTAAAATGGACAGAGATGTCAGCAGAGAGCACTGTGCTCGTGATGTCAGCAGAGAGCTCTGTGTTCCAAAAAAAAAAAAGAATTCCCTCTATAGTATTCAGCAGCTAATAAGTACTGGAAGGATTAAGATTTTTTTAATAGAAGTAATTTACAAATATGTTTAACTTTCTGGCAGCAGTTCATTTAAAAAAAAAAAAACATGTTTTCCACCGGAGTACCCCTTTAACACTACGGAATCTCCGGGCAGAAAATTTCTGCCCGGAGACCCTGTGTGCAGCTAGCGCTGACTGAATCAGTCGGCGCTAGGACCGAGCGGACACTGCAGTCTCCAATAGATTGCAATGTGTTCCGCGAGTATTTCCGCTTGAAGAATGAGCAACGCCATTCTTCAGGCGGAAATTTCCAAGCGGATTTTCCGTTCACAAATTCCGCTTCACAAATTCCGAAGTGTGAATTTGTGAACGGAAACCCATTCACTACACTATACATTTTAGCAAGCGGAATTTCTTCCTGCAATTACAAAGCGGAGTTGCAGGCGGAAATTCCGTAGTGTGAACCGAGCCTTACAGTTTATTAGGCCATGTTCACAGGGCTGAATTCTGTGGAAATATTCAGCTCAGAAATTCCGCTGCAGCAGAGTCCCATTGATTTCAAAGGGATTTTGCTGCGCTGTGCACACAGTGGAATTTCTGCAGCCAAATACATCTGCTGTTGAAATCCTGAGTGTAGCTTCCGCAGGTTGACTGTTTCTGCAGATTCCGCTTTAAAAAATGTGTTGTTATCCATGGCGAGCGCGCATTTCCGAGCGGTCCTAGCGCTGACTGAACATGTAGCTTTGGGAAATGTTCCCCCCCCTCCCCCCCCCTGTGGACATTCCGCACATAGTTTACAGCGTGTGAACGTAGCCTTAGGCTCCCAACCTACCTATTACTGTATTCCTTCATCTGAGGCAATTTTAGAAACACGTCAAAATTGAGCTTTTTAGTTGCTATACCAGACGTGACCCATGGACGGGTGTGGTGCTGTTTATGGTAGTAAAGTGGCCAAGATTGACACAATCTCTCTTTAAGATCCAGACATGCTGGGAGTTGTAGTTTTACAACAGCTGGAGTGCCACGGGTTGAAGCCTAAAGGCTGAAAACTAATAAAGTCTTTGTTGCCCCTAGCAACCACAGCTTTCCTTTTATCACAGCAGACTGGTTGCTATGGACAAAAAGGTCCATTTTTAATCAATGAGGCCCTTAGCAACCAATCAGCTCTTAGCTTTCGTTTTACCACAGCTGTTTAAAGAAATGAAAGCTGCGCTGTGATAGGTTGCTAGGGCCTTCTGATTGGCTAAATCCCCAGGTATTAGTTGCACTTCATTTGAGGAGAAGACCCACCGGTTTACCAACATGAGGCGAAGTATATCAGGAAGCGGACCGTAGAGCTGTCTACATAGAGCTACAGAAATACACAGAGCGGCCACGCCTTCTCCTTCAGGTTATCCGTATTACGTCACCGCCGACTCTGCCCCGCCCTTCGGTGACGTCACTGCCGCCCTTTCCCTTCTCTCGGGCCCTGGGAGGATCCGACAGACGTCTAATTGACTGACGTTTCTCTCCACCAATAGGACGCCGCGGTTCCTCGTCTCCCCCGGAGACCTGGGCGCAGGAGGGGGCGGGGCCGGGACGTTCTCCGTGTGACATGGCGGCGGCGGCGGCGGCTCCCAGCACCGGGTGAGTAGGCGCGGGTCCCGGCGTGACGTCACCACATTCCGTAACGTCAGCTGGGGTATGCCGGGAAGCGGCTGGAACGTAATTACACGTCCTGTAGTGTGTGTGTGTGTGTGTGTACCTGACTGTGTTATAATAACCATATAATAGTCCAGTGCTGTACAGTGTATACTATATGGGGCCTGTGTATAGTATATACCTGACTGTGTTATAATAACCATATAATAGTCCAGTGCTGTACAGTGTATACTATATGAGGCCTGTGTATAGTATATACCTGACTGTGTTATAATAACCATATAATAGTCCAGTGCTGTACAGTGTATACTATATGGGGCCTGTGTATAGTATATACCTGACTGTGTTATAATAACCATATAATAGTCCAGTGCTATACAGTGTACACTATATGGGGCCTGTGTATAGTATATACCTGACTGTGTTATAATAACCTTATAATAGTCCAGTGCTGTACAGTGTACACTATATGAGGCCTGTGTATAGTATATATACCTGACTGTGTTATAATAACCTTATAATAGTCCAGTGCTGTACAGTGTATACTATATGGGGCCTGTGTATAGTATATACCTGACTGTGTTATAATAACCTTATAATAGTCCAGTGCTGTACAGTGTATACTATATGGGGCCTGTGTATAGTATATACCTGACTGTGTTATAATAACCTTATAATAGTCCAGTGCTGTACAGTGTATACTATATGGGGCCTGTGTATAGTATATACCTGACTGTGTTATAATAACCTTATAATAGTCCAGTGCTGTACAGTGTACACTATATGGGGCCTGTGTATAGTATATATACCTGACTGTGTTATAATAACCATATAATAGTCCAGTGCTGTACAGTGTATACTATATGGGGCCTGTGTATAGTATATACCTGACTGTGTTATAATAACCTTATAATAGTCCAGTGCTGTACAGTGTACACTATATGGGGCCTGTGTATAGTATATACCTGACTGTGTTATAATAACCTTATAATAGTCCAGTGCTGTACAGTGTATACTATATGGGGCCTGTGTATAGTATATACCTGACTGTGTTATAATAACCATATAATAGTCCAGTGCTGTACAGTGTACACTATATGGGGCCTGTGTATAGTATATATACCTGACTGTGTTATAATAACCTTATAATAGTCCAGTGCTGTACAGTGTATACTATATGGGGCCTGTGTATAGTATATACCTGACTGTTATAATAACCTTATAATAGTCCAGTGCTGTACAGTGTACACTATATGGGGCCTGTGTATAGTATATACCTGACTGTGTTATAATAACCTTATAATAGTCCAGTGCTGTACAGTGTATACTATATGGGGCCTGTGTATAGTATATACCTGACTGTGTTATAATAACCTTATAATAGTCCAGTGCTGTACAGTGTATACTATATGGGGCCTGTGTATAGTATATACCTGACTGTGTTATAATAACCTTATAATAGTCCAGTGCTGTACAGTGTACACTATATGGGGCCTGTGTATAGTATATACCTGACTGTGTTATAATAACCTTATAATAGTCCAGTGCTGTACAGTGTATACTATATGGGGCCTGTGTATAGTATATATACCTGACTGTGTTATAATAACCATATAATAGTCCAGTGCTGTACAGTGTACACTATATATGAGGCCTGTGTATAGTATATACCTGACTGTGTTATAATAACCTTATAATAGTCCAGTGCTGTACAGTGTATACTATATGGGGCCTGTGTATAGTATATATACCTGACTGTGTTATAATAACCATATAATAGTCCAGTGCTGTACAGTGTATACTATATGGGGCCTGTGTATAGTATATATACCTGACTGTGTTATAATAACCTTATAATAGTCCAGTGCTGTACAGTGTATACTATATGGGGCCTGTGTATAGTATATATACCTGACTGTGTTATAATAACCATATAATAGTCCAGTGCTGTACAGTGTATACTATATGGGGCCTGTGTATAGTATATACCTGACTGTGTTATAATAACCTTATAATAGTCCAGTGCTGTACAGTGTACACTATATGGGGCCTGTGTATAGTATATATACCTGACTGTGTTATAATAACCTTATAATAGTCCAGTGCTGTACAGTGTATACTATATGGGGCCTGTGTATAGTATATACCTGACTGTGTTATAATAACCTTATAATAGTCCAGTGCTGTACAGTGTACACTATATGGGGCCTGTGTATAGTATATATACCTGACTGTGTTATAATAACCTTATAATAGTCCAGTGCTGCACAGTGTACACTATATGGGGCCTGTGTATAGTATATACCTGACTGTGTTATAATAACCTTATAATAGTCCAGTGCTGTACAGTGTACACTATATGGGGCCTGTGTATAGTATATACCTGACTGTGTTATAATAACCTTATAATAGTCCAGTGCTGTACAGTGTATACTATATGGGGCCTGTGTATAGTATATATACCTGACTGTGTTATAATAACCATATAATAGTCCAGTGCTGTACAGTGTATACTATATGGGGCCTGTGTATAGTATATATACCTGACTGTGTTATAATAACCTTATAATAGTCCAGTGCTGTACAGTGTATACTATATGGGGCCTGTGTATAGTATATACCTGACTGTGTTATAATAACCTTATAATAGTCCAGTGCTGTACTGTGTACACTATATGGGGCCTGTGTATAGTATATACCTGACTGTGTTATAATAACCTTATAATAGTCCAGTGCTGTACAGTGTATACTATATGAGGCCTGTGTATAGTATATACCTGACTGTGTTATAATAACCTTTATAATAGTCCAGTGCTGTACAGTGTACACTATATGGGGCCTGTGTATAGTATATATACCTGACTGTGTTATAATAACCTTATAATAGTCCAGTGCTGTACAGTGTACACTATATGGGGCCTGTGTATAGTATATATACCTGACTGTGTTATAATAACCTTATAATAGTCCAGTGCTGTACAGTGTATACTATATGGGGCCTGTGTATAGTATATATACCTGACTGTGTTATAATAACCATATAATAGTCCAGTGCTGTACAGTGTATACTATATGGGGCCTGTGTATAGTATATACCTGACTGTGTTATAATAACCTTATAATAGTCCAGTGCTGTACAGTGTACACTATATGGGGCCTGTGTATAGTATATACCTGACTGTGTTATAATAACCATATAATAGTCCAGTGCTGTACAGTGTATACTATATATGGGGCCTGTGTATAGTATATACCTGACTGTGTTATAATAACCTTATAATAGTCCAGTGCTGTACAGTGTACACTATATGGGGCCTGTGTATAGTATATACCTCACTGTGTTATAATAACCTTATAATAGTCCAGTGCTGTACAGTGTATACTATATGGGGCCTGTGTATAGTATATACCTGACTGTGTTATAATAACCTTATAATAGTCCAGTGCTGTACAGTGTATACTATATGGGGCCTGTGTATAGTATATACCTGACTGTGTTATAATAACCATATAATAGTCCAGTGCTGTACAGTGTATACTATATGAGGCCTGTGTATAGTATATACCTGACTGTGTTATAATAACCTTATAATAGTCCAGTGCTGTACAGTGTATACTATATGAGGCCTGTGTATAGTATATACCTGTGTTATAATAACCTTATAATAGTCCAGTGCTGTACAGTGTATACTATATGAGGCCTGTGTATAGTATATACCTGACTGTGTTATAATAACCTTATAATAGTCCAGTGCTGTACAGTGTACACTATATGGGGCCTGTGTATAGTATATACCTGACTGTGTTATAATAACCTTATAATAGTCCAGTGCTGTACAGTGTATACTATATGGGGCCTGTGTATAGTATATATACCTGACTGTGTTATAATAACCTTATAATAGTCCAGTGCTGTACAGTGTATACTATATGAGGCCTGTGTATAGTATATACCTGACTGTGTTATAATAACCTTATAATAGTCCAGTGCTGTACAGTGTACACTATATGAGGCCTGTGTATAGTATATACCTGACTGTGTTATAATAACCTTATAATAGTCCAGTGCTGTACAGTGTATACTATATGGGGCCTGTGTATAGTATATACCTGACTGTGTTATAATAACCTTATAATAGTCCAGTGCTGTACAGTGTACACTATATGGGGCCTGTGTATAGTATATATACCTGACTGTGTTATAATAACCTTATAATAGTCCAGTGCTGTACAGTGTATACTATATGAGGCCTGTGTATAGTATATACCTGACTGTGTTATAATAACCATATAATAGTCCAGTGCTGTACAGTGTATACTATATGGGGCCTGTGTATAGTATATATACCTGACTGTGTTATAATAACCTTATAATAGTCCAGTGCTGTACAGTGTACACTATATGGGGCCTGTGTATAGTATATATACCTGACTGTGTTATAATAACCTTATAATATTCCAGTGCTGTACAGTGTATACTACATGGGGCCTGTGTATAGTATATACCTGACTGTGTTATAATAACCTTATAATAGTCCAGTGCTGTACAGTGTATACTATATGGGGCCTGTGTATAGTATATACCTGACTGTGTTATAATAACCTTATAATAGTCCAGTGCTGTACTGTGTACACTATATGGGGCCTGTGTATAGTATATACCTGACTGTGTTATAATAACCTTATAATAGTCCAGTGCTGTACAGTGTACACTATATATGGGGCCTGTGTATAGTATATACCTGACTGTGTTATAATAACCATATAATAGTCCAGTGCTGTACAGTGTACACTATATATGAGGCCTGTGTATAGTATATACCTGACTGTGTTATAATAACCATATAATAGTCCAGTGCTGTACAGTGTACACTATATATGGGGCCTGTGTATAGTATATACCTGACTGTGTTATAATAACCATATAATAGTCCAGTGCTGTACAGTGTACACTATATATGAGGCCTGTGTATAGTATATATACCTGACTGTGTTATAATAACCTTATAATAGTCCAGTGCTGTACAGTGTACACTATATGAGGCCTGTGTATAGTATATACCTGACTGTGTTATAATAACCTTATAATAGTCCAGTGCTGTACAGTGTATACTATATGGGGCCTGTGTATAGTATATATACCTGACTGTGTTATAATAACCTTATAATAGTCCAGTGCTGTACAGTGTATACTATATGAGGCCTGTGTATAGTATATACCTGACTGTGTTATAATAACCTTATAATAGTCCAGTGCTGTACAGTGTATACTATATGGGGCCTGTGTATAGTATATACCTGACTGTGTTATAATAACCTTATAATAGTCCAGTGCTGTACAGTGTACACTATATGGGGCCTGTGTATAGTATATATACCTGACTGTGTTATAATAACCTTATAATAGTCCAGTGCTGTACAGTGTATACTATATGGGGCCTGTGTATAGTATATACCTGACTGTGTTATAATAACCTTATAATAGTCCAGTGCTGTACAGTGTACACTATATGGGGCCTGTGTATAGTATATACCTGACTGTGTTATAATAACCATATAATAGTCCAGTGCTGTACAGTGTATACTATATATGGGGCCTGTGTATAGTATATACCTGACTGTGTTATAATAACCTTATAATAGTCCAGTGCTGTACAGTGTACACTATATGGGGCCTGTGTATAGTATATACCTCACTGTGTTATAATAACCTTATAATAGTCCAGTGCTGTACAGTGTATACTATATGGGGCCTGTGTATAGTATATACCTGACTGTGTTATAATAACCTTATAATAGTCCAGTGCTGTACAGTGTATACTATATGGGGCCTGTGTATAGTATATATACCTGACTGTGTTATAATAACCATATAATAGTCCAGTGCTGTACAGTGTATACTATATGAGGCCTGTGTATAGTATATATACCTGACTGTGTTATAATAACCTTATAATAGTCCAGTGCTGTACAGTGTATACTATATGAGGCCTGTGTATAGTATATACCTGACTGTGTTATAATAACCTTATAATAGTCCAGTGCTGTACAGTGTACACTATATGAGGCCTGTGTATAGTATATACCTGACTGTGTTATAATAACCTTATAATAGTCCAGTGCTGTACAGTGTATACTATATGGGGCCTGTGTATAGTATATATACCTGACTGTGTTATAATAACCTTATAATAGTCCAGTGCTGTACAGTGTATACTATATGAGGCCTGTGTATAGTATATACCTGACTGTGTTATAATAACCTTATAATAGTCCAGTGCTGTACAGTGTACACTATATGAGGCCTGTGTATAGTATATACCTGACTGTGTTATAATAACCTTATAATAGTCCAGTGCTGTACAGTGTACACTATATGGGGCCTGTGTATAGTATATACCTGACTGTGTTATAATAACCTTATAATAGTCCAGTGCTGTACAGTGTACACTATATGAGGCCTGTGTATAGTATATACCTGACTGTGTTATAATAACCTTATAATAGTCCAGTGCTGTACAGTGTATACTATATGGGGCCTGTGTATAGTATATACCTGACTGTGTTATAATAACCTTATAATAGTCCAGTGCTGTACATTGTACACTATATGGGGCCTGTGTATAGTATATATACCTGACTGTGTTATAATAACCTTATAATAGTCCAGTGCTGTACAGTGTATACTATATGAGGCCTGTGTATAGTATATACCTGACTGTGTTATAATAACCATATAATAGTCCAGTGCTGTACAGTGTACACTATATGAGGCCTGTGTATAGTATATACCTGACTGTGTTATAATAACCTTATAATAGTCCAGTGCTGTACAGTGTACACTATATGGGGCCTGTGTATAGTATATATACCTGACTGTGTTATAATAACCTTATAATAGTCCAGTGCTGTACAGTGTATACTATATGGGGCCTGTGTATAGTATATATACCTGACTGTGTTATAATAACCTTATAATAGTCCAGTGCTGTACAGTGTACACTATATGGGGCCTGTGTATAGTATATATACCTGACTGTGTTATAATAACCATATAATAGTCCAGTGCTGTACAGTGTACACTATATGGGGCCTGTGTATAGTATATATACCTGACTGTGTTATAATAACCTTTATAATAGTCCAGTGCTGTACAGTGTATACTATATATGAGGCCTGTGTATAGTATATACCTGACTGTGTTATAATAACCTTATAATAGTCCAGTGCTGTACAGTGTATACTATATGGGGCCTGTGTATAGTATATACCTGACTGTGTTATAATAACCATATAATAGTCCAGTGCTGTACAGTGTATACTATATGAGGCTTGTGTATAGTATATATACCTGACTGTGTTATAATAACCTTATAATAGTCCAGTGCTGTACAGTGTATACTATATGAGGCCTGTGTATAGTATATACCTGACTGTGTTATAATAACCTTATAATAGTCCAGTGCTGTACAGTGTACACTATATGAGGCCTGTGTATAGTATATACCTAACTGTGTTATAATAACCTTATAATAGTCCAGTGCTGTACAGTGTATACTATATGGGGCCTGTGTATAGTATATATACCTGACTGTGTTATAATAACCTTATAATAGTCCAGTGCTGTACAGTGTATACTATATGAGGCCTGTGTATAGTATATACCTGACTGTGTTATAATAACCTTATAATAGTCCAGTGCTGTACAGTGTACACTATATGAGGCCTGTGTATAGTATATACCTGACTGTGTTATAATAACCTTATAATAGTCCAGTGCTGTACAGTGTACACTATATGGGGCCTGTGTATAGTATATACCTGACTGTGTTATAATAACCTTATAATAGTCCAGTGCTGTACAGTGTACACTATATGAGGCCTGTGTATAGTATATACCTGACTGTGTTATAATAACCTTATAATAGTCCAGTGCTGTACAGTGTATACTATATGGGGCCTGTGTATAGTATATACCTGACTGTGTTATAATAACCTTATAATAGTCCAGTGCTGTACAGTGTACACTATATGGGGCCTGTGTATAGTATATATACCTGACTGTGTTATAATAACCTTATAATAGTCCAGTGCTGTACAGTGTATACTATATGAGGCCTGTGTATAGTATATACCTGACTGTGTTATAATAACCATATAATAGTCCAGTGCTGTACAGTGTATACTATATGGGGCCTGTGTATAGTATATATACCTGACTGTGTTATAATAACCTTATAATAGTCCAGTGCTGTACAGTGTACACTATATGGGGCCTGTGTATAGTATATATACCTGACTGTGTTATAATAACCATATAATAGTCCAGTGCTGTACAGTGTACACTATATGGGGCCTGTGTATAGTATATATACCTGACTGTGTTATAATAACTATATAATAGTCCAGTGCTGTACAGTGTACACTATATATGAGGCCTGTGTATAGTATATACCTGACTGTGTTATAATAAACCATATAATAGTCCAGTGCTGTACAGTGTATACTATATGAGGCCTGTGTATAGTATATACCTGACTGTGTTATAATAACCTTATAATAGTCCAGTGCTGTACTGTGTATACTATATGAGGCCTGTGTATAGTATATACATGACTGTGTTATAATAACCTTTATAATAGTCCAGTGCTGTACAGTGTATACTATATGAGGCCTGTGTATAGTATATACCTGACTGTGTTATAATAACCTTATAATAGTCCAGTGCTGTACAGTGTATACTATATGGGGCCTGTGTATAGTATATACCTGACTGTGTTATAATAACCATATAATAGTCCAGTGCTGTACAGTGTATACTATATGAGGCCTGTGTATAGTATATACCTGACTGTGTTATAATAACCTTATAATAGTCCAGTGCTGTACAGTGTATACTATATGGGGCCTGTGTATAGTATATACCTGACTGTGTTATAATAACCATATAATAGTCCAGTGCTGTACAGTGTATACTATATGGGGCCTGTGTATAGTATATATACCTGACTGTGTTATAATAACCTTATAATAGTCCAGTGCTGTACAGTGTATACTATATGGGGCCTGTGTATAGTATATACCTGACTGTGTTATAATAACCTTATAATAGTCCAGTGCTGTACTGTGTACACTATATGGGGCCTGTGTATAGTATATACCTGACTGTGTTATAATAACCTTATAATAGTCCAGTGCTGTACAGTGTACACTATATGAGGCCTGTGTATAGTATATACCTGACTGTGTTATAATAACCTTATAATAGTCCAGTGCTGTACAGTGTATACTATATGGGGCCTGTGTATAGTATATACCTGACTGTGTTATAATAACCTTATAATAGTCCAGTGCTGTACAGTGTATACTATATGGGGCCTGTGTATAGTATATATACCTGACTGTGTTATAATAACCACTATAATAGTCCAGTGCTGTACAGTGTACACTAGATGAGGCCTGTGTATAGTATATACCTGACTGTGTTATAATAACCTTATAATAGTCCAGTGCTGTACAGTGTACACTAGATGAGGCCTGTGTATAGTATATACCTGACTGTGTTATAATAACCTTATAATAGTCCAGTGCTGTACAGTGTACACTATATGAGGCCTGTGTATAGTATATACCTGACTGTGTTATAATAACCTTATAATAGTCCAGTGCTGTACTGTGTACACTATATGGGGCCTGTGTATAGTATATACCTGACTGTGTTATAATAACCTTATAATAGTCCAGTGCTGTACAGTGTATACTATATGAGGCCTGTGTATAGTATATACCTGTGTTATAATAACCATATAATAGTCCAGTGCTGTACAGTGTACACTATATGGGGCCTGTGTATAGTATATATACCTGACTGTGTTATAATAACCTTATAATAGTCCAGTGCTGTACAGTGTATACTATATGGGGCCTGTGTATAGTATATACCTGACTGTGTTATAATAACCATATAATAGTCCAGTGCTGTACAGTGTATACTATATGGGGCCTGTGTATAGTATATACCTGACTGTGTTATAATAACCTTATAATAGTCCAGTGCTGTACAGTGTACACTATATGGGGCCTGTGTATAGTATATACCTGACTGTGTTATAATAACCATATAATAGTCCAGTGCTGTACAGTGTATACTATATATGGGGCCTGTGTATAGTATATACCTGACTGTGTTATAATAACCATATAATAGTCCAGTGCTGTACAGTGTACACTATATGAGGCCTGTGTATAGTATATACCTGACTGTGTTATAATAACCATATAATAGTCCAGTGCTGTACAGTGTATACTATATATGAGGCCTGTGTATAGTATATACCTGACTGTGTTATAATAACCATATAATAGTCCAGTGCTGTACAGTGTATACTATATGGGGCCTGTGTATAGTATATACCTGACTGTGTTATAATAACCATATAATAGTCCAGTGCTGTACAGTGTATACTATATGAGGCCTGTGTATAGTATATACCTGACTGTGTTATAATAACCTTATAATAGTCCAGTGCTGTACAGTGTATACTATATGGGGCCTGTGTATAGTATATATACCTGACTGTGTTATAATAACCTTATAATAGTCCAGTGCTGTACAGTGTATACTATATGGGGCCTGTGTATAGTATATATACCTGACTGTGTTATAATAACCTTATAATAGTCCAGTGCTGTACAGTGTATACTATATGAGGCCTGTGTATAGTATATACCTGACTGTTATAATAACCTTTATAATAGTCCAGTGCTGTACAGTGTACACTATATGAGGCCTGTGTATAGTATATACCTGACTGTGTTATAATAACCTTATAATAGTCCAGTGCTGTACAGTGTATACTATATGGGCCTGTGTATAGTATATACCTGACTGTGTTATAATAACCTTATAATAGTCCAGTGCTGTACAGTGTATACTATATGAGGCCTGTGTATAGTATATACCTGACTGTTATAATAACCTTATAATAGTCCAGTGCTGTACAGTGTATACTATATGGGGCCTGTGTATAGTATATACCTGACTGTGTTATAATAACCTTATAATAGTCCAGTGCTGTACAGTGTATACTATATGAGGCCTGTGTATAGTATATACCTGACTGTTATAATAACCTTATAATAGTCCAGTGCTGTACAGTGTACACTATATGAGGCCTGTGTATAGTATATACCTGTGTTATAATAACCTTATAATAGTCCAGTGCTGTACAGTGTACACTATATGAGGCCTGTGTATAGTATATACCTGACTGTGTTATAATAACCTTATAATAGTCCAGTGCTGTACAGTGTACACTATATGAGGCCTGTGTATAGTATATACCTGACTGTGTTATAATAACCTTATAATAGTCCAGTGCTGTACAGTGTACACTATATGAGGCCTGTGTATAGTATATACCTGTGTTATAATAACCTTATAATAGTCCAGTGCTGTACAGTGTACACTATATGGGCCTGTGTATAGTATATACCTGACTGTGTTATAATAACCATATAATAGTCCAGTGCTGTACAGTGTATACTATATGGGGCCTGTGTATAGTATATACCTGACTGTGTTATAATAACCTTATAATAGTCCAGTGCTGTACAGTGTATACTATATGAGGACCTGTGTATAGTATATACCTGA